>NC_135558.1:1235000-1240000 GCF_964340395.1 Glandiceps talaboti | reverse complement strand
CACAGTCAAATTCATACAGAGGATTACAATCTGAAATAACCAAGAAAATTGTTCTTTCGTAAAAGTATCTCTTAGTCTATCAATTGTATGTAAAAGTAGCCGCATTTGCAATGGTCCATCACAACTTCATCCAGTAACTTCCATCCCTCAAAAGCCGTCAGTAGCACGCAGGTGGCGCTAACTGCCAGAGTGGGCACTAATAAGTGTCTAATTTATGTAGAGAGACATTACTGAGGTTGACGATGTAGTGGATCACCTTTATGATATTTAGGGACTTCATGAAAGAAAATTATAAATTCTATTGTCAGACTTTAGATGGTGAACTTTGGATTTATATGAACGTGTTTGGGTATCTTTCCGGTATTGTGCTTTCTAACCGGATGCTCCAATACCTGAAAAGTTTGTGTAGTCATGAATTTACAACAGAACACCTTAAATGTTTTTTTTTTGTTTAAATTGTGTTATCTTTCAGTGATAGATTCTTATCATTTGTTACAGTATTATTGATAAATTCAGCTAATGTTTTTGGTATGAAAGTGTATCTCAAAAGCTGATTCACACTTACCATCTCTAGTATGATGTCTGTATTTTTTGTATTCGTTAAATGAACAACTCACCTGCCCACACGGTGGACATTAATACCGTTATCAACAGGATAGTGGTACCGACGTGGAATGACATTGCCCTGGAAAATGTCAGAAAAATACACAACTTAAGGTTATATATCCTTGTATATGCACAGTTTGAGGTGTGTTGCGGACGAAACTGTAGCTACAAAACTATGATAGTGGAAAACAAATATTTATCCACTGCCTACAATGAATGGGCATGCATATTTGTTGTATCCACAGACTACCAGCAACAGTTGGATTTAAGAGTAATAATTTGGAAGAAAAATACACAAAAATTTTGTTTAATTACTTTCATGGTAGTATAATGAAATAGTCTTTATGCTTGAACGAACTCATTTCCGCTTTCTTTACTTAGCAAACATTTTATTTTTGAATAGTGAGACAAAACTAGCAAATACACACACATTTATAACACATATGGAGTGGTGCGTGTATTCTGATTTTCGTATACGTCCACATTGTACTCAAGTTCTACTGTAAATATTTTCTCTAAAGGTGATTAGGTGGTTTGTCCGTTTCAATACAGAAAATCTTTTGTCCAACTGGTGGAATTAAAATACGTTTTGGAAGAGCAAATAACCATTAAGGGACAGCAAGTACTGAGGTCTGTATATTCAGTAACATTGGTAAAATTATAATTTATACATATTTATCATATTTTTAGTCTATCATTGGTTGTATGACTTCACGTATAAAGTATTGTTTTAAATTATTAAATCATTGACTTGAGTTTGATATGTTTTGACTTGGCCCAATCATTTAGATATCTTTTGACAGATATTCAAATGGATCAAATAAAATGTATTCTCACCTTAGAAATAGCGATTTCTTCCCGAATGAAATTGACGAATAATGTATTCTTATAAGCTTCTTTGTTAGTGCACCAGCTTTGTCACACACGTAGTCTGGAATAACCGATACTTAGCACACTAAATTTAATATATTCATCTCTTTGGTATCAAGACATGCGCAAAAAGTAAGGCTTGGGAGGACCGGAAGGCGTTAAATTAAGTTATATTAAAAATCAACTTACTAACTTAGTAACTGCTATTAATAATGAGGAGTTGGTTATATAGATCGGATTGGGCGAGTTTTTTACAACCTCTCTTCTGAATGTTCGACAAGAACATATTTTTGTGATTATAACCATGTAAAGTTGGTGATCTTTTGACTTGCGTTCTTATATTGTTTCTAAAACGCAAATATGATACACGCTAAAAGTTTTTTTTACCAAAAACTGGAATTTCAATGAAGACTAAAAACAGAATTATCATTCACCACTATTTTGGTAAAAAAAAATTTAGCGTGTATCATATTTGCGTTTTAGAAACATGTATCCTTGTTGATAAGAAGGGAGTACTTAAACAGTTCCATTTGTGAAGTTGGAGAAAACTACCAAAAAGGAAAATTTGATTAGTTTGTTCGCTGTTCGTTTGTAGTTGTTTGTCCATGTGTGATTGTGTGTGTACGTATGTTTGTTTGATTTTATGTTAGCGAGTCTGGCTACCCTCATGTCCAACCATATAACACATTATGAACATAGAATAATAGGTATTTCAAAACATTTCAATAAATTTTAATCATTGTAAAACATTGAGGCGGACATATGATGTCATCATAGCTGTTTTGGAAAATAAATAGAAGAATTACTAATCGGTGGTTCATCTTATCACTTTGCAATATATGACAGTTTAACGGCACAGTGACTATGTTAGTACAGTTATATGAAATATTGTATTCAAATCAGGGTCATGTTAGGTCATATAAGGTCATGAAGGGTCACTCTAGGCATATGCTCATCGGACATAGTTTGAATTTATTTTCAAACCAAGCTTGCTTCTGGTGCTTTTATAATAGAGAATATTTGAGTTCGCCGACGTCTTGTTTTCAAGGAAATCGACCATAATTCATTGGCCATATTGGTTTCTAAAATGGTGATATTTGACATCTTTTTTCAAGTATTTGTACGATGATACTGAGAATAGAGTTTTCTTTCATAAAGTAAAAGCGAAAGTGCATAGTGTGTATGATTAAAAAACACTGATGGAAATACATTACAGTTCCTGTTTTGGAATTCATTTTTGAATCTAAGTACTTCATAGCAAGTCATTATAAAATACAGTTTAGTGTGTATTTCATTTTTGTAATGAATTATTTTGGTCATTTGTTTAAGTAGGGAGGCCACAGTTACTCATTATTAGGGCATTTTGACGTCACAGACACTAAGTTATTTAATAATAGTGAGTATCAGCTTCAACCAGTGACTCTGTGTAAAAGTTTTAAAGGGCTAAAGCGCTCGTGGACAAAGAAACGTAATCACTCCCTCCTCCTCCTCCATCCATCCATATCTTCTCCTAGTGCTCCTAACTCTGTTGTTCAGCTTCCAAATATTTATTACATTATCTTAATTGTTCGTTTTATTCTCGGCAAAGTACTCGTCCGTGGTTTTCATGTTCCTCCTTTTACATGTTACAGACAATATGATATTGTACATATGCTACCAAACCAGAAAGACTTTAGAGTTTCAATTAGGCGACATGATATTTTCTGACATTCTCACACCGTTTTTTTTTGCTACGAACTAAATACACAAACAAAATACAGGCACTGATAGCGTGCACGTGAATGGAATGTTACATTTTATCTCAGTTGTGAACACAACATAAATAAAATAACTAATTTTGTGTTTGAATCTTCCTTGTTTCATCTGACAATGACGTTGATTTGTATTCAGAGTGATATAAAATGTATCATTTTATTTTATTTCACATTATCAGTGTCTTACTTTGTTTTGTGTAATTTGTTGCAAAAAGTCTTATGCGAGATGTAAAAAGCACTGTGCCGCGTAATACAAATACTATAGTCACTCTGGTTTGGTAGTATGATATGTTATCTTCTGTTATCATTGTCATTTCATTACCCCAATTGAAAGTTCATACACGCATCATGTACGCTTCCAAAGCTGACAGTAGCAGGATGGTAGCGACGTGGAGTGACATCTTCGAAAAAAATGGAACAGTACACAAGTTAAATGATACATCTGTACATCGATGCAACATAAACTATTGTAAAGGAAACTAACACATCCTTGCAATTACAATGTCAATGATCAATCAATCAATCAATCAAACAATTTATATAGCGCCTGAATCCATTACTCAGAATGTTCAAAGGCACTTTACAGGACACTAAAAATAGTTCTTATCAAAATGCTCTCATAAAAAGATGAGTCTTAATGTCTTTCCTGAACTTGTCCAGGGTTGGTGATTGACGCAGAGCAACCGGAAGACTGTTCCATAATTGCGGGGCAGCTCGTGAAAAAGCACGTTCACCATAGGATTTAAGTTTGCAGGGTGGGATGTGTAATAGACCTTTGTTGTTAGAGCGAAGTACACGTGGAGCATGCTTATAACTGATCAGATCCGATATGTAACTAGGTGCAGCATTGTTGAGAGCTTTGTAGGTCATCAAGAGTATTTTGTATAGACATATATTGATCTTTTAATGCATTGGACATAAATACATATTGGTTCAATTCACGATTCCTACCAGCAAATGAAATAAAATGATAATGCTAATAATGTACACATCACTACGCCCTACTTTTCGCATCTTATGGCCTTCTCCAAGTCTCCTTTCTGCTCTATTTCGCCAAGAAATGATATAAAACAATATCTACAAGGTAATTGATACCAATTTGAATAATCGATAAAACGGCATCTCAATATAGTAGCTGGTAGTATTTCTGGTTTTCAACAAATCAACAGTTCAGACAACCAAATACTCACTCTCGAATTTTGTCTGATTTTAATACATGAAAATATAATTTCAAAACGATAACATCATAAATACTTTGGAAAACTTGTTCCATGATAACAGTTAGGGGGGGGGGGAGACAGTTTGTTTGTTTTTTTTTTGGGGGGGGATGTAAGTTATTTTGGGGACAGTTTGATTATGCTTTTGATGTGTTGTTAATAGCTTGTTGTTTATAGGTGATACCACTTTCAACTATAAGGTCTGAATTTGATGTTAAATGAAATATACTGCAACCATTATAATTACAATGTAAGGTTTATATTCCATTGTAAGAACGATTATACTGCGATGCTCTACTCCAAATATTTACCCTCAAACGTACAAATTTACCTGTCTGACAATATTTGATAAACAGTGGATAGCAAACAATTATTTCTAAATTTTGAGCATTCGTCAACAGTTTTATCTACCATAAATTGGATTATTATCATGTCTTGAACAAACATCACTGGAAATCGAACATGACCACCTCACCTTTGGCCTTTGAACAGCGATGACTTTCTGTGAGATGGAATTGGTCAGTGGACTGGATTCGGAATTCTCTGTACCAAA
>NC_135558.1:1095000-1232500 GCF_964340395.1 Glandiceps talaboti | reverse complement strand
AGTTACATTTCGCAGTATCATTGCAACAGAAGGTACATTTCTGCCGTGATTTTAAACGGATCGGATTTTCACTGCAGCCGGATGGGTTTTTACCTTCGAGCTTGGTACATCGCTATAACATAAATAAGTTGTGATGTCATTTAGCTGAGACTAGTTACATAATACACTCTGACATCATATCATATAAAATTCAAGGGAAGAGGCGACTTCATTCGATCAATCTGATAAAACCCTTAGTAGGAATATGCTTCGATTCTTTTATTTACCTCCAGTTCCTTCTTATATCGTCGTTTGTTTTATTTATTTTACGTTCTGGAAGTGATCGCCTCTTCCTACATCTGTCAGATTTGAAATACATTATTCAAACCGTCTTCCCATGAGCTTGTAAATCGCCCCGGGGTCCCAGAGGGGGGGGGGCAACTCCCATAGACGGGGTCGGGTTTTTATGCTGGTTGGTATCAGAAATGATATACTTTTCAAGAGATGGTGGTATGAGAAAGGGTCGGGTGAATCAAAACTGACGTTAATTAACAGAGACTATACAGTCAACAGTGGAAACATTTCAGTCTGGTGTATCTACATTCAAAACTTCGGTGCTCTCGTCGCTCATGCCACACTAGATCTAGGGCTAGCTTCCCCTGGGAGCCTTGGCTTTTACTAATTAAAATGCAACTTGGTATCAGAAAGGGTATACTTATTCCATAAAATTGGTATCACAATACATTGGGTTTCAAAGTGTGTGAGGAGCCTCCCCGTAATGTTACCCATGGAATAAATCGATAAACTTTGTTCTAGACTGCCTGTATAATAGTAGTTGACGTACCTTCTGTTTCATGCAACCTGAAGTATATTTAACTTTCCCAGACTTCGTCATTTTGACTATAGTGACACAATTCTCCTACAGATAGAATTAATAAACAAGACATGCCGATTTTAAACTTTACGATTATACCAGTTAAGCATTAGAATAGAGATTCAATTTACAAATATTTTGTATGGTATCCCATATAGTTTTCTTCGTTTAGCCAAGGAAAATACTAGTGACCTCGGGGGCTCTGTCTCCGACTTCGCTTTCGACTTGAAGTGACAAAACCTTGGACAACGAGTATTTCTCGACTGAATGAAGAACATTTTGGGGGAATGATATAGTTATACCTGTATGGCAATTTATGAAAAATCGGGAAGAATAATGGCAACTTTTAACGTTTCTGACTCGTACTTCGAGCGAGCACAGCAGAAGAAATGACGTGGACGCACATTGTCATGACGTAGACGCACATTGCCATGACGTAGACGCACATTGTCATGACGTAGACGCACATTGTCATGACGTATAAAACCTTTATTTTGCTGGAACGTCTTCAACTTAATTAACAACTTTCGTTTGGTGTAAAAAAAAAATGCTGATTTTCATAACCATTTTCAGAACACATCTCTAACAAATGTACAGTAAATGAAAATTCCCTGTAATATAATAAATGACTATTTGGATATTTGTACCTATTCGGTTTTAGAACAATGAAACAAGAGTACAAGAAATCCTACATTTGTGTTTTTCTCAAGTCAGATCAAAGACATTTTGAGTACATTTTCACTATTTTAGAAGCCTGTTTGTTAGCTGACATTGAAATTCAAATAATACCATATGATATTTCACAGATCCATAATATGAGGAAAATCATAGCTATCGGGCGGAATAATTGTATGACGTCACATACACAGTATCAACCACATAACTTGATACACATGTTGACATTTGTAAGAAAGTCGGAATATTGAATCTCATTTATCGCAAATATTTCCCCTTCATCCAGCCGGAAAATACACGTGACCTGAAGACTGAGTGAAAAAAATTATTGGGAATACTGTCTAGTATACATATTTAGCATTTGAAAGGATATATGGAGACTTACACCGACTTCACAGAAATCCACATATCCATATTTGGACCCCGATCTACAGTCGTAGTTCAGGCCATGATATTTCTTTTCATGGGAACCTTCCGATGGACATTTATAACAATTTGGACCTGAATACAGAATTAGAATATTATTAATCCAATAAAATTGAGTAGTACCAACGAGCCCAAAGACCAATGAACCCATTGTTTGGTACGACTGATGTAACTTCGCGAAGCCGTTAATCAGCTTGATGTTTTTTTTTTTTTAATTTTTGGTCTGTTTATACATACATACGGATGCTCGCTCTCATCTCATCTCATCTCATCCCATCCCATCCCATCCCATCTCATCTCATCTCATCCCATCCCATCCCACCCCATCCCATCCCATCCCATCCCATCCCATCTCATCCCATCCCATCTCATCTCATCTCATCTCATCCCATCCCATTCCATCCCATCCCATCCCATCTCATCTCCCTGTCTGTCTGTCTGTCTGTCTGTCTGTCTGTCTGTCTGTCTGTCTGTCTGTCTGTCTGTCTGTCTGTCTGTCTGTCTGCCTGCCTGCCTGCCTGCCTGCCTGCCTGCCTGCCTGTCTGTCTATCTGTCTGTCTGTCTGTCTGTCTGTCTGTCTGTCTGTCTGTCTGTCTGTCTCTCTTCCCCCCCCCGCTGTGACAGTTGTTGAATCGCTCACATCACATCATCTAAGAGTTGTAGTATTCGTAAGTCACAGCGTCATTAGTCAGTAGCAATATACATGTCTGAAGTGTGATTAGCTTTTTAATACATAAAACAAGATTCCATACCACATATTTCATCTGCACCATTGGAACATGCCTCATGTCCATCGCATCTTATATACGTAGGAAAACATTCACCATTTCCACAATCGAACAAGTAAGGGGAATCGCATTCTAAATTAAAGAAATGAATGTTTAAACTTGTTAAATAAAATAGTCTTTGGCTACAATCCAGTCTCTCTACAATTACTATTGAATTTAAAACCCTTGAAATTGAAGATTTTATGAAAAGAAATCTTATTCTGTTCAATATTTGAAGAGGAAATCTTTTTCTGTTCAATCTTTGAAGAGGTGAGTATATCTCTGTCATAGGCCTGACATGCTTTGATTCGCAACAAAGTTTTTCACACTGACAAATACTGGATAGAGTCTATGTGGTCATTTTCTACATTAACATTAAGTTGTCTACATATCAAATGTCAAAAGGTGCCAAAGGTACTTCTAGATACGATGATCTTGCCGAAGATGGAAGGCGGAAATGCGTTATATTAGTTCAAGAAAAACGTTGATACTTACAGCCCGTTTCAGGCTAGTGTTTATTGGCTCTATAGAAACCAATGGAAATGTTCTACATTTTAAGACAGCAAGATTGCCATTTCAGCGTAGTCCAGCTAGACGCAGACACGCAGAGACAATGTTTTGATGTCTGCACTTGATGTGTGCATGGTGGCGCCTTATTATTGGTTTGTGTGTGGTTCTAATTGTATCAAACAGATCCGAACATTCACATGAAATGGGAGGTAATTACAAAAATGTACCACAAGTAACACACTAGACATGATCGGTAACAGTATTACAGCCCCTTATTCATAGAATCTGATAATCTTCTCTCTGAAGCATAACTGCATTTGTGAGAATCGTCATCAGATCATATTCAGTAAAATATTTATGAATATATAATCCATGAATACTTCTGATAATGCTAATACAAAGTTCCGATTTATTATCTACAAGTTATTGGTTTTTAGAAATGAAGAACAACCCCCTCTAGAGGTGTACAGTTCAATATATCACAATTTTCAATATACAATTATATCCATATTTGTAAGGTCGTGATCTGATGTCGATGACAGCTGACACCTACCCTTTATACATGTGAATAACATGGTTTCTGGCAAACAGAAAACCTTGTCACACTTGTTTACGAACTGCAGACTGGCTTACAAAGTTAATATTGACATGAATTTTGTATGTACACAGCGCACAGTCAATAAATGTACAAAAAAAATTAAGTGTTATATATTAGGTCTTCTTTTATTCACCAATATCCACCAACTGTTTTTACCATTATAATACTGTATTTATTTTAATTCTAAAAGTATGTTTTTGATTCACTGTTTGTAAGTTTGTAGTAGACTGAATAATAATGCTAGTACATGTACGGTTGCACCAAAAGCTTTGGTGGGAAATCATCCTACTAAGCGTATATAATTTTTGCTCGGAAAATAAAAATTGCAAATTTTTCCTGTAATATCAATTTCTATTCTTATAATTTGCTGTTATTATATTCAATTTCAAATTCACTTTTCTGATATTTTTGGTAAATTCTCCTCTCTTTTTAGTCCCCAACGAGCGAAGTCCGATCGGAGGGGGACTACTACGTTTTTGTCCATCCTTGCAAGCGTGCGTGCTTCCGTCCGTCCGTCCGTGCGTGTGTGTGTTCATGCGTCAGTATCTCTGAGATGATTGAGCCGATTTCAACCAAATCTGGCACAAATGTCTAATCCTGTAGTGGACATATGCATGTTACTTTGATTGTTTGACCTTCGAGATAATTGCGGAATGGCAACCATATTTGTCATAAAAATTCATATTTTGCCCACTAACTATTTAATATACAAAGTCCTCATTTGAGTGTCTGTACCCATGTTATCAATAATGAGCTTTCAAATGACACTTTGACCTTAACGTTCAATACAGAAAATAAAACGACATTTCCTTCAAGCACTTTTGAGGGGTCCCTTCAGTATTAAATGAAAAGATTGCAGAATGTGTAATAGCTTAAGTTACCTGACAATAATCTAACAATTACCATGCCGAATGATCAACGACCAAGGCAATGATTTGTCAAACCTTTAAGCTGTGTTTGTTCGTTTCGAGGCTAGGCTTAGTCTTTCTTCATAAATCAAAAGCTACTCGCAGTATTCTAGTTACTGAAGCATACTTCACCATTACTTGTACCTGACTGGTCTCAAACCTGGTATTAACATATAAATTATAAATGATCCGATGACGTCATTTGTATACGGATCCTTATATTGCAATAAATTATTAGCAATGCCAGAAAAAGTGTGATATCACAAAAGGCATGTATTGACATTATAATATCAACAGTTACATCTGTTCAGTATTTTCACTAGTCTTGCCAATGGGTAAAAAAAACTCTGTTTTTGCCACTTTAACATGTAGTTTCCGTATACAAGTCATTTTATTCTGGAAAATACTTGGTCTTTTGGAAATTAGTAATTTCGTTCTGATTGAATTTATAAAAAAAAATGCTTGTTATCGGATACTGGAACTGTTTTGGACAGAGCTTCATAAGACTCACTCCTTTTGGAAGAAAACCTGTTAAACTCAAGTGGACGAATTCCAATTTATTTCGCGAAAACAGTCCCAAAAAATGTAATAAAATATTAAATGACTGTCTTATGAATGGTATTTTTATTTATGCTTGAACGAGTACCAATCATAACAACACGATAGCAAAATTTACGATGCATTCATTGCAAAACGTGACTACAGTTCCACTTTTACTTCTTGTGTTTATTAGCCTGAAACGGCGATAATTTTAATGAACGGCAATGAAATATTCACGACTATCTTTTCATTTCAGTTTCAAAACCATCACGTGACAATCAGTATTGGATGTTGGAATTTTGGGTTTGGAAAATTTCAGAGACATCAGTGAAAATCCTAGTTTCTATTAATGTATTACAACGTTTACACCAACCACATATATTTGTATAGTGACTTTGCATGGTCCAGCTATAAATGCAACAGAATAGTGACTTTGCATGGTCTAGCTATAAATGCAACAGAATAGTGACTTTGCATGGTCTAGCTATAAATGCAACAGAATAGTGACTTTGCATGGTCTAGCTATAAGTGCAACAGAATAGTGACTTTGCATGGTCTAGCTATAAATGCAACAGAATAGTGACTTTGCATGGTCCAGCTATAAATGCAACAGAATAGTGACTTTGCATGGTCTAGCTATAAATGCAACAGAATAGTGACTTTGCATGGTCCAGCTATAAATGCAACAGAATAGTGACTTTGCATGGTCTAGCTATAAATGCAACAGAATAGTGACTTTGCATGGTCCAGCTATAAATGCAACATAATAGTGACTTTGCATGGTCTAGCTATAAATGCAACATAATAGTGACTTTGCATGGTCTAGCTATAAATGCAACAGAATAGTGATTTTTGCATGGTCTAGCTATAAATGCAACAGAATAGAGACTTTGCATGGTCTAGCTATAAATGCAACAGAATAGAGACTTTGCATGGTCTAGCTATAAATGCAACAGGATAGTGACTTTGCATGGTCTAGCTATAAATGCAACAGAATAGTGATTTTGCATGGTCTAGCTATAAATGCAACAGGATAGTGACTTTGCATGGTCTAGCTATAAATGCAACAGAATAGTGACTTTGCATGGTCTAGCTATAAATGCAACAGGATAGTGACTTTGCATGGTCTAGCTATAAATGCAACAGAATAGTGACTTTGCATGGTCTAGCTATAAATGCAACAGGATAGTGACTTTGCATGGTCCAGCTATAAGTGCAACAGAATAGTGACTTTGCATGGTCTAGCTATAAGTGCAACAGAATAGTGACTTTGCATGGTCTAGCTATAAATGCAACAGAATAGTGACTTTGCATGGTCCAGCTATAAATGCAACAGGATAGTGACTTTGCATGGTCTAGCTATAAGTGCAACAGAATAGTGACTTTGCATGGTCTAGCTATAAATGCAACAGAATAGTGACTTTGCATGGTCTAGCTATAAGTGCAACAGATTAGTGACTTTGCATGGTCTAGCTATAAATGCAACAGAATAGTGACTTTGCATGGTCTAGCTATAAATGCAACAGAATAGTGACTTTGCATGGTCCAGCTATAAATGCAACATAATAGTGACTTTGCATGGTCTAGCTATAAATGCAACAGAATAGTGACTTTGGATGGTCTAGCTATAAATGCAACAGAATTGTGAGTTTGGATGGTCTAGCTATAAATGCAACAGAATAGTGACTTTGGATGGTCTAGCTATAAATGCAACAGAATAGTGACTTTGCATGGTCTAGCTATAAATGCAACATAATAGTGACTTTGCATGGTCTAGCTATAAATGCAACAGAATAGTGATTTTTGCATGGTCTAGCTATAAATGCAACAGAATAGTGACTTTGCATGGTCTAGCTATAAATGCAACAGAATAGAGACTTTGCATGGTCTATCTATAAATGCAACAGGATAGTGACTTTGCATGGTTTAGCTATAAATGCAACAGAATTGTGACTTTGCATGGTTTAGCTATAAATGCAACAGAATAGTGACTTTGGATGGTCTAGCTATAAGTGCAACAGGATAGTGACTTTGCATGGTCTAGCTATAAATGCAACAGAATAGTGACTTTGCATGGTCTAGCTATAAATGCAACAGAATAGTGACTTTTCATGGTCTAGCTATAAATGCAACAGAATAATGACTTTGCATGGTCTATCTATAAATGCAACAGGATAGTGACTTTGCATGGTCTAGCTATAAATGCAACAGAATAGTGACTTTGCATGGTCTAGCTATAAATGCAACAGAATAGTGACTTTGCATGGTCTAGCTATAAATGCAACAGAATAGTGACTTTGCATGGTCTAGCTATAAATGCAACAGAATAGAGACTTTGCATGGTCTATCTATAAATGCAACAGGATAGTGACTTTGCATGGTTTAGCTATAAATGCAACAGAATTGTGACTTTGCATGGTTTAGCTATAAATGCAACAGAATAGTGACTTTGGATGGTCTAGCTATAAATGCAACAGAATAGTGACTTTGCATGGTCTAGCTATAAATGCAACAGAATAGTGACTTTGCATGGTCTAGCTATAAATGCAACAGAATAGTGACTTTGCATGGTCTAGCTATAAATGCAACAGAATAGTGACTTTGCATGGTCTAGCTATAAATGCAACAGAATAATGACTTTGCATGGTCTATCTATAAATGCAACAGAATAGTGACTTTGCATGGTCTAGCTATAAGTGCAACAGGATAGTGACTTTGCATGGTCTAGCTATAAATGCAACAGAATAGTGACTTTGCATGGTCTAGCTATAAATGCAACAGAATAGTGATTTTTGCATGGTCTAGCTATAAATGCAACAGAATAGTGACTTTGCATGGTCTATCTATAAGTGCAACAGGATAGTGACTTTGCATGGTCTAGCTATAAATGCAACAGAATTGTGACTTTGCATGGTCTAGCTATAAATGCAACAGAATTGTGACTTTGCATGGTCTAGCTATAAATGCAACAGATTAGTGACTTTGCATGGTCTAGCTATAAATGCAACAGGATAGTGACTTTGGATGGTCTAGCTATAAATGCAACAGAATAGTGACTTTGGATGGTCTAGCTATAAATGCAACAGAATAGTGACTTTGGATGGTCTAGCTATAAATGCAACAGAATAGTGACTTTGGATGGTCTAGCTATAAATGCAACAGAATAGTGACTTTGCATGGTCTATCTATAAGTGCAACAGGATAGTGACTTTGCATGGTCTAGCTATAAATGCAACAGAATAGTGACTTTGCATGGTCTAGCTATAAATGCAACAGAATAGAGACTTTGCATGGTCTAGCTATAAATGCAACAGAATAGTGACTTTGCATGGTCCAGCTATAAATGCAACAGAATAGTGACTTTGCATGGTCTAGCTATAAATGCAACAGGATAGTGACTTTGGATGGTCTAGCTATAAATGCAACAGAATAGTGACTTTAAATTTGCATGGTCTAGCTATAAATGCAACAGAATAGTGACTTTGCATGGTCTAGCTATAAATGCAACAGGATAGTGACTTTGCATGGTCTAGCTATAAATGCAACAGAATAGTGACTTTGCATGGTCTAGCTATAAGTGCAACAGGATAGTGACTTTGCATGGTCTAGCTATAAATGCAACAGAATAGTGACTTTGCATGGTCTAGCTATAAGTGCAACAGGATAGTGACTTTGCATGGTCTAGCTATAAATGCAACAGAATAATGACTTTGCATGGTCTAGCTATAAATGCAACAGAATAGTGACTTTGCATGGTCTAGCTATAAATGCAACAGAATAGTGACTTTGCATGGTCTAGCTGTAAATGCAACAGAATAGTGATTTTGCATGGTCTAGCTATAAATGCAACAGAATAATGACTTTGCATGGTCTAGCTATAAATGCAACAGGATAGTGACTTTGCATGGTCTAGCTATAAATGCAACAGAATGGCAAACATTGGTTTCAGTTATCAAATCGTTATTTAATTGTCATTGAGTGGGTAATATTTTATCCTATGAATGAAATAAGAAAAACTACAAAAAATGCACTATTAGGAAAAGACGATAAAATGTAGCACTATTAGGAAAAGACGATAAAATGTAGCACTATTAGGAAAAGACGATAAAATGTAGCACTATTAGGAAAAGACGATAAAATGTAGCACTATTAGGAAAAGACGATAAAATGTAGCACTATTAGGAAAAGACGATAAAATGTAGCACTATTAGGAAAAGACGATAAAATGTAGCACTATTAGGAAAAGACGATAAAATGTAGCACTATTAGGAAAAGACGATAAAATGTAGCACTATTAGGAAAAGACGATAAAATGTAGCACTATTAGGGGAACATTTTTACACAATGTAGGAAAATTAGGAAGACTTTTTGTAGCGTAATCATAGGACGTTCCATTTGATGTTAAATGTATTCGAATTGTGTTTAAAGTATAAAACTAAAGAAAAAAAATATTCACCTGATGATGCGATGGTTAAGGTTATCAGAGTCGGCAGGAGAATGATACTGAACACATGCACTGACATTGTCTTGAATAAACTGAAACAATTTAGAATGTAAATATTATTAAATGTACTTACTATAACAGACAAAAGTGATCAGAAGTAAAATGATGTAGTCTTCAGTTGTAGAAAAGTTAATAAAAACGGTAATCATACGGTTGGAATTTCAATAGATATACGGGGTTGTAGAGAGAGAGAGAGAGAGAGAGAGAGAGAGAGAGAGAGAGAGAGAGAGAGAGAGAGAGAGAGAGAGAGAGAGAGAGAGAGAGAGAGAGAGAGAGAGAGAGAGAGAGAGAGAGAGAGAGAGAGAGAGAGAGAGAGAGAGAGAGAGAGAGAGAGAGAGAGAGAGAGAGAGAGAGAGAGAGAGAGAGAGAGACGTTTAGCGCTTTTAGCATTCCACAATTACATTGTATTATATTTGGAATCATCATTTCACCAGTAGTATTACATCTAAAACTTTTGATATATATACATAAAATTAAACCAGGTCTTACCTTTTTCCGACAATGAGTTTTGATAAGTTATTCAGGCTCACCGCACTGACTGTGCCAAATGAATTAAAATTATACTTATATACCATTTCACAAATGCCATATATCATTATTTTTTTCATATGTAACACATAAGTGTCAACACGTGTGCAACAGAATTAATCCTCAGAGGCGGAGTTTAATGTGAGGTTAATGTAATGAGATTTTGTATCTAACCTTCTGTATTCAGAACTTTCCGCCTAAAATGACAGTAACCTATTTCTTGTTTTGACTTTTAAAAAAGTACTGTCTACTCAATCTAATTAATTGAACCAGATGTCACCTTTTTCCTTTAACTCTACCGCTTAGTGGAAGCGTCATTCAAAATATATGTAAAATGTACCAATGCTAGTTGTATTTGCTAAAGATAGAATGTTACAATTTAACATTCACAGATCTAGACGTGGTTTATTTAGTGAAGACATTGAGTGTGAATAAAGCCTTTAATTGGTTGGTTAGTGCATAGATCAGAAAGTGACTTAGTACCTGAGTCTACAATGGTTTCTAGTGCTATTATATCTGACCATCTCTGTGCAATCAGTCACCTCAATGTGGCGCTACCTCCTCCAATTGTCACCATGAAGATGACACGGAATATTCGCAATGTAAATCGTACTGTCCTCATGGAAGACCTTCACAGTATACTACCCCCGTCTGACCATTTAACAGCCCACGATCTCGACACTAATCTTCGGTCACACATCGATAAACACGCGCCACTTTCATCTCGTTAAAGTGCAAGTGTTCAGATTGTGAGTCGCAAGAGGTTTGAATACAAAGGTACCACCCACGTACTTCCATATCTAACCCCAGACAGACAAGGAAGAAACAGATCATCAACGGACTTTTCTAGTATTGTCAATTCCGGTTTGAGTGTTCTAAAGATCAGCATGTGTTTTACTTCTAATATTAGTAATAAAGCATGGTGTGACGTCAGTTGTTGCATTGACGAGCATAACAATTGGTACAAGGCTGGAAACATTTTCGGCCAATGGTAATAATTCTGTCCTTGGAAAATGAAGATCCATTAGAAACGAGGATATCAGAAGCATACATTGTCATTACATCGAAATATCCAATAGCTGTGACTGAAAGTACAGGCAGAAGACAGAATTTTCTTGACAACATTTTCTGGACAGCTAAAAAGGTACTGTTCATCGTATAGGTACTGAAGCTCGTTGGGAAACCGTGTAACAATCGGGAGGATTACACGTACGCGTGATGAGTGGTGAATCATTAATATTTTAATGCCTGAATGGTGAATGCATCTTTTTTTTAAATGCGTGAAGGTGGTTTGGTGAATATTGCGTTATTGGTGAATAATCGTTATTTTCGAACGTGAATGGTGAATGCTTAGAAATTAAATGCTTGAATCGTGAATGACAAAGCTCTGTGGGAATGTAAATTGTGAATTTAACATCGACTTAAAATCATGCAATCGATGGCTCAGTGATAGGTTCAGCAGGGCATTAACCGGTACAGTACGCAACAAATCGGAAAAGTCTATTCTTTTCATTAAACTTTGTTATATTGTATAATCAATGGATATTATACCTGTCAGTCAAATATTGCTGACTAAAGACGTTAAAAATCAATATCATATTCGTTTTTATGTGTTTACACGATATAATGAACCGAGTTGGACATAGACCAATAAAATAGATAGGTTTTTTCTGTTTACATGGAAACCTCTAGACTTGCACAAGTCCCTAGAGAGATGTTTGTGCTTGTATTTCAGTTTCAGTTTTGATGTTTTCGAATAAAACGTTAACAAATCAACAATATCATATTCATTTTAATGTTACAGTATTTTCATCATGTGTTTAAAAGATATAGTAAACCGACTGACAATCATTTTTCACCGTTTACACGGAAACACCTACACTGGCACAGTCCCTTGGGAGATCTTTGGGTTGTTATTCATTTTGAACACATTTGTAAAGGAAAATGTCCCCATATTAAAAAAACATTCCCAGTTACTAGCTTCAGTAGTCTCACAAAGCTGTTCACAACTTGAATGACTCACTCAGGTCACTATTTCACACAAAAGAATACACTTATGTTAAAGAAAATATTCAAGTCATCAATGGGGTCATTCCTGACGTCGAATTTGTACGTTTTTGAATTTGTTGCGCTTTCGGTCATTTACAAGACTCCGCTTTCGCCCACGAACTTAGTTTTCGAATGAAAACGAATTTAATTTCTTTTCTTCAAAATGATGCACTTTCGGCAGCGTTTTCAAATTGTTGTGTTGTCATGTACGTGTTTGTAGTCTCCATAAAGTGGTAGATGCAAACGCACCAAAGTAGCTGTAACGTCTGTGTTTTCATTTGAAAACGGCATCACGTACATATGTAAAGTTACATGAATTGTTGATATTAAAGTATGGTTTCTAGAATTTTAATGGTCAAACTATCGTGCTTGTTACGCCTTCAACATAAAAGTGCTATAAAGAGATCACACATAATCAACTGAACTGAAAAGGAGGATGGTTGTAACTCAGTGTGATATAAACTATAGTCAGTGTCATAGAGACGTTACTTAAGAGTTACGTCCATTTTGCAACAACAATTTTTTTAACATATTGATGACGTCATGATACCACATCACAAGTCCATATTAAATATTTAGGTAGCGCTATCTTAATTTCTGCACATATCAAAATTGTCAAATTTATTCTTGAGAAAACTTAAAGTCATTTCAAACTTGTTTTCCTTCTATCTCTGTTTCTTTAAAAAAAAAAGTGAGTTACGTCTGTTTTGCACTGAGCCATCGAATAGTTTCTTCCTCAGTTGCTTGAATTGTATTCCCAGATGTTAAATGATTGGTGTTTCTGTCTACCGGTCCTCTAATAATATGATACCAGTATATCAATGTTAGGATCACTTTGATCTCGTTGTATTTTAGTTTTGCTTTGACTAGCGTGTCTGGGCCAGATTCAATTCTTTCCCACTTTTTGTGATGATGCCTGTTTCAGAGGGTTTTTTATATGATGAGTGTAAATTGTTAATAACTTTAAATTTGATGAAACTATCAATGACGCGTATGCCGGTAAATCAAGCTAACAACTTGGCTAAGACTGTAACATTACAAGCTTGCTCAGAGATCTGAAATGTTGAACATGAACTTCATTTACAAATATGTTCGGCAGCCGTGAAATGACCCACTGTTAACCAAGGATTAATTCAAAATATACTTTAGTTGATTTGTAAAGAACTAAGTGTGATTACACCAGGATCTACAAAAACATCTACATTTGAAATACCTAATGGTACAATAGATAAAACAAAACGCTGTGATTGTCTTCGTCTCCACTGTAAATATTCCACACGTTCCAATATTCAGGCAGTGCTTTTAGCTTGGCGACCTGGTCGCATTTTTTCATGACTTCACAGACTACATCTGGTTAAAAATCAATATTTTTTTGTATCTACATGATAATTCAAACATTCTATCTATATATATTTTCTTGCAATATCTAGCCAGCCGCACAATATGCGTGTATGCAAGAAGAGGTGCAGATTGGATGGACAGCTATACTGCTGTGGGACTGCCGATTGTTTGTGCCTTTTCATGTTTATTCCTCTGTTTAGTTACTTTATTTCAGTTTGGAAGAGGGGATTAATGATATGCTACTAGTGAGAGTTATAATTATAATATCAAGATTTGACCCGGGCCAAGGTACTATGACCCAGGTCGGAACTTAATCCGTCTCAGATCAAGTTTCTGTTTTCGATGTATACTTTCCCTTGATCAGTGCACTATGAACTTCTTGTGCATAACCAGTAATAGAGTTATATTGTATAGATTTATTGGACTAGCCAGGTAAAATATTCGTGACGGTGATTCCCGATGCAAGTCTCAAACGAAAAAGCGGGTCTCATGTGAAATAATACGGTGTTTAAAGAATATATGCCAAAATTTATGTTAATTCCAATAACATTGTGTTAAAAGAAAATTTTTGTATGGATAATATAGTATGCAAATTAGGTAATTGATATGCAAATTATAAGATTTAAAGATGTCAAACAATGTTGTCTCAGTCATAATTTAATTTAATTTAATTATATCAATGTTTTATGAATGTTGGATTACATAAACTGTTTCAAATTTGAATTGTCATCCCCAAACCACCATCAGATTATTGATATTTTATTTATTATGTGTTATGTAACTTTGGATGAAGATTACTACTAGAAAGCTACCAAACACAGATGTCCACCAAGCATTTTTAAAATCTACAGAAAAAATAGTTTAAGTAAAGTAATGTTTCATTTGGTTCCTCATTTTGGTACCAATTGGCTAAAAATCAGGGTCTGGCTCATGGACTATTATAGATATTGTGTGCAATCTGTACTGTGTGCGTTGTCTGTGATAACGCACACAGTGTCTCGTATTGAAAGTATTGTACCTGGTTACCTTGATTGATTATCATTTAAGTCACGTTGCAGTTATACTCCTGTACTACACATACTAAACTAAATGAATAGTTTCTTGCAACATTTTGTCGAAATGAAATGAACTAATGTATTACCAAGCACAAACATCCAATTCAGAGTCAAAACATTGACATCCGCCTGTCTATGTCAAGTCGCAGTCAGTTAAATTTATGGTTTAGTCATTCAGACAAAATGTAGCCAAAAATTACAATCTTGCTATCTTAGTGTAGAATGGGCAGTTTCTTATTGGTTTCTGCATGGTTGTATCAAACAGAACCGGTGAATGGTGACTTGAAACGGGCTGTAATTACTACAGACTCTTAAATAGGCGCCAGGCACTCAATGAGGCAATATTTTCAAAGGAAAAAAATCGACGGTTAAATTATAATGATGTTGTATAGACTGCTTTAGACAAAACTATCGTCTCGATCGTATCCCTCTAGGGTACAACTCAACTCTCTGTTGTTATTTCTGCAATCATATCATATTTAAACTTTTACGACATATGATGAAAAACGTTAACAGTTTCAGATGCCATCTAGTTCACAGTGTCTGTTGACAGTGTTGTTCTGAAAAGCCAAATTCTATTATCTAGCTGTTACCATCAATATCGTGCTCTTCTAATGACATTTCCTGTTTGCTAATACTGATACCGGTCACTAATCTACTAAGGCAATAACAACAGCTGTTTTCAATATGATTTTTTATTATCATTACGTGTATTTATTGTGTGTGTGAAAGTATATCGTGGTAATGTATGCATATATTCATTAACACCCCAATGTACCATGTGATGTGATGTGATGAGACGTGACGTGACGTGATGTGATGTGATGTGATATGGTATGATGTGAGGTGAGGTGATGTGATGTGATGTGATGTGATGTGATGTGGTGTGGTGTGGTGTGGTGTGGTGTGGTGTGATGTGAACTGATGTGATGTGATGTGATGTGATGTGGTGTGATATGGTATGATGTGAGGTAAGGTGAGGTGAGGTGAGGTGGTGTGGTGTGGTGTGGTGTGGTGTGGTGTGGTGTGATGTGAAGTGATGTGATGTGGTGTGATATGGTATGATGTGATGTGATGTGATGTGATGTGATGTGATGTGGTGTGGTGTGGTGTGGTGTGATGTGATGTGGTGTGATATGGTATGATGTGAGGTAAGGTGAGGTGAGGTGAGGTGTGGTGTGGTGTGGTGTGATGTGATGTGATGTGGTGTGGTGTGGTGTGAACTGATGTGATGTGATGTGATGTGTTGTGGTGTGATATGGTATGATGTGAGGTAAGGTGAGGTGAGGTGAGGTGAGGTGTGGTGTGGTGTGGTGTGGTGTGGTGTGGTGTGGTGTGGTGTGGTGTGGTGTGGTGTGGTGGGATGTGGTGTGGTGTGGTGTGGTGTGGTGTGGTGTGATGTGATGTGATGTAAAGTTGGCGCTACACATGTAGGTACGTATGTCATACTCATCTAAGCTAACACATGTTGACTGAGTCAATCTGGTCCGACCTCTACCCACGCACAGAAGGTATATGTCACATCAAACTGGTAGATTGAACAAAAACACAACAAGACATTTTAAAAAACCGTTTGATATAAAAATACACGATTTAGTATTGAGTATACATTAACTGTGTATGATGGAACGTATTGATATCAATTAGATAGGATATTAGGAATTGAATTGTCCTTTGTACACGTATTCATAGAAATCCTACAATTTATGGAGTAAACAGTAAAGTTGTAACATCTGTTGACATTTCATTCTGACCTTAAGTAAGTAGTGACCAGAGGGAACAAGGAGAATTTACGGCGGGGGGGGGGGGGGGTGTTGGGGCGGCGTCACGAAAGAAAGCGGGGGTACGAAGGGGGGGGGGCATGGCAATTCTGATGGTCTGAAAGCCTGGGGGACGAAATATTTTGAATAAAATTGACTCTTAGAGCAAAATCAAGCAATCGTTTACCTTAATTTGAAAAATTATTTACTTCATTTACCTGACATATATTTTAATTATGAGGCAGTCGATAACCATTATTGAACATTATTGAACACATTATTGAACACATTTATTGAAAGCCATATAGTATATTATATAGAAAATTGTCTTCAATACATGACATACACATTCGCTTGGTTATCGACTGAATCATAATTGAATATACGTCATAGGGAGAGGGAAAGGGAGGGGAGATATTAAGGTATACACTAATACATTCTCATAGCAGTCATCCGTCTTCTTATTAAATATATGCTTAAGAACTTATCGTGCGAGGAATGTTTGTTAATTTACTCAGTAAACGACCACTTCTGGGGTTTAATTTGGTTCAGTCATAAGCACAATATTTCGTGCCCCTTTCAGCCTATCAAAATTTTCATGTCCCCATTAGCACCCCATTTTTTTCGTGCCTCATTTCTCTTTACCTTAAGTTTAATATCTTAAGTCACTACTTACTTAAGGTCAGAATGAAATGTCAACAGATGTTACAACTTTATAAATAATACTGTTTACTCCATAAATTGTAGGATTTCTATGAATACGTGTCCAAAGGACAATTCAATTCCTAATATCCTATCTAATTGATATCAAAACGTTTCATCATACCGAATTGGTGTAAATACTATAATCGTGTATTTTTTATATCAAAATGTTTTTTAAATATCTTATTGTGTTTTTATTCAATCTACCAGTTTGATGTGACATATACCTTCTGTGCGTGGGTAGAGGTCGGACCAGATTGACTCAGTCAACAATTCATAACCTAGAGATTTGTGAACAGACCATGTCACAGTGATTGCAATTTATTTTCGCTGTTTTCGCTGGAAAACAAAATGCAAATATAAATAGTGACTTAAGTGTCTTCTTGTACATGAACACAATGTATCAGTCTGATAAATAGTAAAAATTAGTCTTTGAGAGCTAGCTGAAGATAGTAAAATGGTAAAATGTTGTACTGTCACAGTGGTGACAATATGTAGGTTACAGTATTTGATAGTGATGATATTTGATCAACTTTGGAACAAGCATGAAAGTTGAATCTTTTTATTCTGCAAGGCTAGGAGAACATTGCTATCATAAACAATGCAATACTTTGTACGGTTGTGATGTTAATGAACCCATATATACCTGACATACTACAATGGCACATTACCACACATAGCTTCAATTATTTTTTTTCTGTCTTGAGTCTTGAAGGCTCAGTAATTAATGTTGGACTTAGAGAACATTTCTGAAGCCAATAACTAGCTAGCACGTGGTGTTAATTTATAAATGTTGTGAATTGATATGTACATATATTTGTGTATGGTTAGTTAGGTAGGTAAATAGGCAGGTAGCCTACGTATACTACACTCTACCTATCTTCCCCAGTCTGTCTGTCTGTCTGTCTGTCTGTCTGTCTGTCTGTCTGTCTTTCTTTCTCGCTCTCATCGATGTAGTCAGGATGAAAATATATGCTGAATTCATTTTATTTTATTTTTCTTAATACATGGAAAAGTTTACATACTTAATTTCAAAAGTAATACAATCGTTTAAAAATAGACAATTTTCGACATTTGAAATTATTTGTTAAGTTTACGGAATAAGTGCTATCATACAAGTATATGTTTCTATACTTCAAGATTGATTACAGGAATCATAAGGATATCACTCTCTTAAATTATTGTTTTTTTCGTGACAGTTTTGGTTTAATACCGTGTGTAACACATCCCAGTTTCTATATTACTTCAGGGTTCAAAGTTTGTCAGTCCTCGGAAATCTTGATATCCAAGAAACACTTGTCGGTGCAAATCATGGTTTCGGTGTATAAACTGAAAACGAGAAAGTAAAAATATATTGTTAAATTGGAGTGTAGTAAAAAATACGATAATTCCACATTGCCAAATCAAATCATACAGTCGGTCTTTTTTGGTGAAAAGAATGTCGCTGAATTCGGCTAATATGAATGATTCGTATGTGTTTCCTTTGTGACTAGAAATTACAACTCGGCCTTTTGCATTTCTGACAAACGGAAATTGCCTCGAACGGAAGTGACGTAATCTAGGTTAGCTCATCTGATCAGTACATGCGCAGACTGAAAACCAGGTTCATTGTTGCTCGTCACACTTTGTTCTTTATTTTTTAGGCCTAACACATGCTCTTATTCGTTGTTTGACTTCCACACTACTGGGAAAAAAATTCATGAGATTCGAATTTTACCACAATGAGCTTCGTCATTGTTGCTTGAGCAATCCTGAATGCCATCACATTCCCAGGAACCCGGTATGCACTGACCACTTTTACACTGGAACTGAGATGGATCACATGTACCATGATCTACAAGGAAATAGGGTCAATAGTGTAAGTAATCTGCAATGGACAATGATTGGGTAACTTTAGCCTATGGTAAAACTTGTAAATTTATAAAAAAGTTGAGTAGTAATGAAGCATAAGAGTGTATAGCTTACTCTATGACAAACACTAACGAATTACTGATGACATATATGTATGTTTTGTTTGTGTATATATCATCACCACTGATTGTGTTGCTGTTATGTGAACAAAGAAAGTACGGTAACTGTATATCCAACTGACGTTCTAAGTTGGTTCATACATTGTACAATGCAGTTAATTTTGGGGTTACCTATGTCGTTGCATAATCAATACACTTAATAAATTAATCGCACAAAAGCTCTCCATCAATATCTAGATTCTAGCACGGCTTCGGCTGAAATGAAAATTAGTATAACTGATGTGATTGGCTATATCTAAGTCGGTTATGTTCTATACACAAAATCGAATGTTAAATCTGAAAACAATTTATATCATTTAGGACTGATTGGGAAAATATTCAAAAACTTTCATGAGCTGTTTTTTTTCAGTACTAAATTAGATTAAATTTATTCCCCAAAAAATCATTTTGGTTCAAATGTTTGTTTAAATTACAAAGTAATGGTCAATTTCTCCTTTTCTGTCAACGTCACCCAAGCAAGGCAATACCCGCATATATGGGACCACTAAAATCGTTTACCATGGGCGCAGTGCATGTCATGGCATGGCGTTTAGCTTATATTGAGAGTGAAACGTTATTGAAAATCGGCATAAAAATAATTATTTCTGCCGATATCTTGTTTTAACAATAGAGGTTACTGTGTGAATGTGCTTAGAAACATGGATTGTATGCTCCCCTGGATATTGAAGAAATAATGATAGGTGTGCCGTTATAGGTCTTTGCCAAGGGTAATCATTGTACACTACTATGATGATTATGTTACAACATTCAATATGAAAAGGTGTTATTTTCAGCATGAAATGTGGACCATAGCAATATGTACGTACCGCAATCAAGTTCATCTTCATTCTGTGGACAGTCCAATATTCCATCGCATTCCCACGAAGCTGGTATACAACGTCCATCAGAGCTACACTGGTACAGCCCTGCTGTACAGGGAGTGCCTGGAACCGAACACAATTTATTCCCTTTGTATTTCAATACCATGTAAAGTTTGTACATTTGTACATGTATCATCTTTGATAAGATCAATGAAAATGCATAATGGCTTTTTCAAAGATTCAAATCAGAAACAATATAAGGATGACTAAAATGCCAAAAGGTTACCCAAATCAAGAAATATAATATAATATTTTGACTTTATAGTTAGCACATAATGCTGACGCCATGGCGGCGTAAATTCAAGTTATAGAATCAAAATTTGCTATTCATGGATGCTTTAAACGTGATGTTGACATTTCTTAGGTGTGTGATGTACATTGTATGTATTAGGGTAGATATGATTCGTATAGAAACAGTTTTGTCAATCGTATCTGGTGTATTTGTCTAGATACTGGGCATATTTTCTATCATACATGGTGAAATCCATCACTTTAACGTTACAGATCTGAAACAGTCGAAACTAAGTAAGTTATGAATCTCTCTGTGTGTCAATCTTTCTAAATTCCTCCCAATTGTAGCGACGCGATGCTCTTTCATACGTCTTATCTTGAGTCTCTTCAGGACAGCTGTGTGGTTGTAATTCACGTTTCCTTTTTTGCTTTTCTTTGTTGTTGTGTATTTTTAACTACAGAAGGTTTTGACACCCCCGTGGAATTTGCTGACTGTTTACCGAGATGCTTGAGTTCTAGACCCGAGTATGTCATGTACTACAGCTGTAACCATAGTAACTGTAGAGGGGTGACCTAATATTACTTTTTCGATAACCTTACGTTTATCATCAAAAGTCAGACGCTGGTCAACGGGTGTTGCAATTAGTTTGACACGTATACAAATATGACAAAACTGGCATCAAATATAAGCTATATGTAAAGAAAGTGTGTATGTTATAGAGAAACTTACAAGATCCCAGTTTCAGTGTGACGTCATCAATGGCAATATCACTGGTGAAGCCAGAACCAATGTATCCATCAAACATAAACCTGAAGAATTCGTCTGAGCTGATGTCCAATGATACGTTATGCCATTGGTCTCCTTGGTCTTCAGATACTGTGAAAATTGGCTGGCCAAAAGTACTCGAATTCTCATACAACAGGCTGACCTCAAGGCGTCCCATCGTGTTACCAAACATATGATAGTAAAAATTCAGACAAGCTGGCTCCGTAATAGGATGAAATAGGGGCGAAAAGAGTCGAGCATGGTCATCTAAATCACGCGTTGATGACTCCAAATAGATATATTTTCCTGAGGAACAGAGAAAATTTACACTTTTAATCGTACATTTTCGATCTAAAATAGATATAAAAAACACAATGAATGGCATCCATACTTCCCTGCCTGCGTATAGTATGCACATGTACACAGAGAAACAAGCTCATCGATTGGCATGCATGCACGCATGCAAACATGTATAGGTAGGTAGGTAGGGAGGGGGGGAGAGGGAGGGAGGGGGAGGGAAGGAGGGAGGGATGGATACATAGATACATAGATACATATATATATACATACATACATACATACATAGTACGTGTGTGCGTGCGTGTCACGTACGTACGTACATACATACGTACGTACATACACGTACACACACACACCCACCCACCCACCCACGCACGCACGCACGCACGCACGCACACACACACACACATACATACATACATACATACATACATACATACATACATACATACATACATACATACGTACGTACGTACGCGTATGACCAAATGGGGTACCTACCAGAACCAGTTGTATGATCTTCACTAGGACCTGTCCTGACAGTTGAAGTAGAACCTGTTCCCACAATCCAGTCGAAGTCATCACGGATATATTGTATGAAACCACAAATGTCATCGACCTCGAAGTAACACGCGAATGGAAGGGTATAACCTGTACATGCAAGATTGTGTCAATTATTAGCAATATCAAAATCTAGAATAGATCATAGTAAAACTGTTATATTTGCAGGCAATACTTTTATCGAATTAGTTGTATTTTGTCTTTGACGTAAAAGTTACCAATGAAGGTTTATTACGATGGAAGTGATGCCAACTTTGTGACATTTTTTGTAAGAAAATCAGAAGTGTGACTAATTCGACGGCCATCATCTGTGGATTTCAGTAAAAGAGATCAAAGTTACCAAGAATGGACATCATTTCTAGTGACTGCAACAATCACAGTGAGTTCTCTATCACATTCTTTTGCCGAAAAAAATAGATTTTTTAGCTGAATTAATGACATGGGATATATATATATATATATATATATATATATATATATATATATATATATATATATATATATATATATATATATATATATATATATATATATATATATATATATATATATATATATATATATATATATATATATATATATATATAGGAAGTCAGTGGTAAGATTTGTCCGTAGTACAGTGCTCGATACGTCTGCACGCAGAGCGGAGTATATGTTGAGGGTAGAAGAAAATCAAGTCGGGTTTTTCATCAACATCTCCTGACGAGTGATTTACTCACGAAACAGGCTTGTAGAGACGAAAAACCCGACTTGATTTTCTTCTACCCTCAACATATATATATATATATATATATATATATATATATATATATATATATATATATATATATATATATATATATATATATATATATATATATATATATATATATATATATATACATATATACATATATACATATATATATATATACATATATACATATATACATATATATATATATATATATATATATATATATATATATATATATATATATATATATATATATATATATATATATATACATATAATTTCATTCTTCTTTCGCCAAGTAGAGTGCTCGATCACCTTGGAGAGCTATCATACATAAAAATGAAAGAAGACGAGTCTGATATTACATAGTGGAATTACACTACGGACCGTTTCACCCGAAGGATCGTCAGGTGTATTACTGACGATCCTTCGGGTGAAACGGTCCGTAGTGTAATTCCACTATGTAATATCAGACTCGTCTTCTTTCATTTTTATGTATATATATATATATATATATATATAACTCGGTGAGTATCAATCTGCTAAGACAGTGCTCTATACCGCAGTGGCAGAGCGCAATAGTTTATAAAACAATATATAACTATATATAAAACTATATATATATATATATATATATATATATATATATATATATATATATATATATATATATATATATATATATATATATATATATATATATATTCATTATGCCAAAGTTTGCAAAATCTCAAAAAAAATCTTCGGCCTCATGATCACTTACCTATTTTGTTGAACATGACCGAAAATGCATGGAAGCCGCTCTGGGTGACACTTGAGTCAGATTCGAACCGAATTTTTACGGTACTATCTAGAACAAAGTATACTGCATCGGACAAGAAAGCAAAGTAAAATGGAAATGTTAGCGATATTTCGTTATGGACCAATCCATTTTAATGTCCTTACACTGAACTGAAACTGAGATTGCCATATTTACTTTTGAGGCAGATTTATTGACTATTGTCTTCCCTAAACGAATCTCTCTCAATATGTTAGCACACATATTCTAGTTCCCTTACCGGCGATAACTTTCTCAAATATTAGATCATTGCATAATAAGATGGACGAACTTTCTGCCCAGGTGAAATATGACGGGGATTATCGAAGGAGTAGCTTGTTGTGTTTTACTGAAACATGGTTAAAAGAAGATTCACCTGACATAGATCTTGAGGGGTTTACTTGTATTCGCCATGATAGAGACAAGGAAAAAACTGGAAAAAGCATAGGTGGAGGACTTTGTATTTTTGTTAATGACAACTGGTCAAACAACTACACTATTCGCGAAACTGTGAGTACAAAAGATCTTGAAATCCTAACAGTTTCATTCAGACCCTACTATTTGCCCCGGGAATTCGGACAGGTGACGGTAATACTTGTGTATGTACCTGGTCCAGACAATACAGCAGCAGCCGAGCGCATAGCGCAGAGTTATAATGCAGCTGTTAATCGATCAGTCGACCAACCCGTCTTCATTCTCGGCGACTTTAACATGTGTGACATCAGTAGTCAACTGCCTAATTTGCAGCAATATGTAACATGTTCAACACGTCTGAATCGCACCCTGGACAAGTGCTACGGTAACATCAGTGATGCCTTTTCTGTCAGAAGTGCGCACCCACTTGGTCGGTCTGATCATGACGTCATCCATCTTCTTCCAAAATACAGGCAGAAATTGAAGACTTAAAGACCAAAGACAAAGGTTATAAAACATTGGACATCTGATAGTGTAGAAATACTGCAAGCATGTTTTGAGTGTACGGACTGGTCAATGTTTTTCGACAGTTGTTCAGATAAAGAAGAACTAAGTGATACCATAATTTCATACATTAAATTTTGCGAAGATTCTTTCATTGGAACAAAAACTATACAGGTGTTTGCAAATACCAAACCATGGGTACGTAAAGATCTGCGTAGTCAATTGGCAGAAATTAGGAAAGCGTTTAAACAGAGTGATACGATTAAGGTCAGAGAACAACGTAAAGTGTTTAGAAGTATGGTTAAGCAAGCTAAAATTGATTACAAGAATAAGGTTGAAGACAATCTCAGTAAAGGTATAGCAAAAGATGCCTGGAAAGGCCTTAATACGATTATGGGTAAGAATCAGAAGACGAAGGGAATAAGTACTGATGACCCCCTAGGTTTTGCAAATGAATTGAATCAATTTTATGCCAGATTTGATATACATGATTTTAGGAGTGAATGTGATACTATTTCTCAATCTCTTACTCCATCGCCAGTCACTATCGAAGAGAGAGAAGTTGCTTCTTGCTTTTTAAAACTTGATCCTTCCAAAGCCTCTGGCCCAGATGGCCTGAAGGGTAAAGTTTTAAAAACATGTGCTTTGCAGTTGAGTGGAGTGTTAACCCGTCTATTTCAACTACTTTTAAACACTTGTTTCGTACCCAGATTATGGAAAATATCTAACATAATCCCTGTCCCTAAAAAAAACAAATCCGAATCAATTGAATGATTACAGACCAGTTTCACTGACATCAATCCTTGCCAAATGTATGGAAAGGCTAGTTAGTAATCAGCTAAAAACGTCTGTGGCCGATCGCTTGGACCCTTTACAATTTGCTTACAAGCCCAAAAGAGGGGTAGAGGATGCTAGTGTGACTCTTATAAATCTAATTGCCAGTCATCTCGATGACGCCTCAAACTACACTCGAATTCTATTCATGGATTTTTCTTCTGCCTTTAACACAATCCAACCCCATCTGTTGATTAAAAGGCTAATACACTTACAGGTCAATCATACAATCGTGCTTTGGATTAGGCAGTTTCTAAGCGATCGACCACAGCGTGTCCTTGTAAACGGGCATATGTCTAGTGAACTAACGTTAAATACGGGTGCTCCACAGGGATGTGTCCTGTCACCCATGCTGTTTTCAATTTACACAAACGAAGTCAGTATTTCGAATACATTGTTAACTTTAATCAAATTTGCCGATGACATGGCGTTAGTTGCGAGACTGAAAGATGAAGATTCCTTGTCAAACTACTTCCTTGAAATAGGTCATCTTTGCTCTTGGTTCAAAGATAATTTTCTTACGTTGAATATTGCAAAGACAAAAGAATTAGTTCTTGATAATCGTAGAAAGTCAGATACAATCGTACCCATTAATATTGACGGTCAAAATGTGGAAATAGTGTCATCGTTCAAGTATTTGGGTTCTCACTTAGATCAGGACCTCAATTTCAGGATAAACACCGATAGTATATACAAAAAGGCTCATCAACGCCTTTTTCTTTTGAGGAAACTCAAGAGCTTCGATGTTAGCACACATATTCTAGTTTCTGTTTATCGCTGCTGTATTGAGAGTGTTTTGACATTTAATAGTGTCTCTTGGTTTGGTCACCTTTCCGTTAGAGATAAGACAAGACTTTCGAGAATTGTGAATATGTGTAGCAGACTTGTCGGGGTAAGGTTCACTGAGCTTGGAGATCTGTAGAAACAGGCTCTCCGTAGGAAAGGTCTGTCAATTCTAAAAGACCCATCCCACCCATTATATGACAGATTTCAGTATCTGCCTTCAGGTCGCCGGTTGCTGGTGCCTAGGGCAAAGAAAAATATATTTAAGAAGTCGTTTGTCCCATCTGCTGTCGCCGTTTTAAACGCAAATATGCCGAAATCACTGACAAGGAGCAGGGCTCCAACACCTGTCAGTCGAGACTTTTAGTCAGTCTTGGACAGTTTATATTCAATTTGTGTGTGTTCCGTCTTTTTACTCTGCTGCTTCTGTAAGTTGTTTTTGTCGTTATTGTCATTGTAGCCTGGTGCCGAAGGCAAATTTCCATTGTATTGGATAATAAAGTATATATATATTTATGTATATACAACGTTTCGAAGATGGTAAACGCCTAGTGTACTAGTCGATTATGTTTAAGATTATCCAAATGGGCTGATTGATTGATTGATTACTAGTTCTACCATCAAGTCATTTGAAAACACAAAAGAATATTTGAATATATGATATGATTTAAGTAAGAGTGTATAATGAACAAAATTTTCCAGAATTCAAGATCCAGTTCGATCGATCGATCAAAAGAGATCGAGATCGAGATCGAGAGAACGAGAGAGAACACTTACATGTTCCATTTTGACCTGGTGGGACGTCACCACAGAATCTGATGTCTTCTATAATGACTGCATCACACGAACACTGTGAACAAGTTTCTATACTGAAGTCATCAAAATAGATAGCCAGATACTGGTTTGGTTCGACAGAGAATGTATAACTGCAGTTGTGGAAGTCATCATAGTTGCTGGGATAGTTAGGACTGTTGATTTGGTTGAAGTCATTGTCAATGTATCGGTTACACTCATCAACTGGTTCTGGTGTCGCTGTGGTCGGACCGACAGTGGTGGCTAGGTATACGTGAAGAATGAGTGGAAATAATGATATACTATTAGTATCAGAATGTCACCTTGTGTTGTTCATTCTGCCATGGGACTTACAGTGCTCACGACACTTTTGTATTTATTAGGGAATATCATCAGCTTGTGTTGTTCGTACTGCCATGGGATTTACAGTGCTCACTTTTGTATATATTGATTAGGGAATATCATCAGCTTGTGTTGTTGGTCATACTGCCGCTGGTCATGGGTCTCTTCGAAGTGTCGAGGAGAATATGTTCAAATATTGACGTTGGTGATACCGTGTTGTGTAGGACATTACTACCAAACAAACAGGTGGTTGTACGTCACGATAATCTACGGCTACGTCATTGATTTACCAGTTCACGAATTGGGACTCAGAATCACATATTTCCCCCGTTTTTTCCTTAAATTAAACTTGCGCAGGTATAGATATTTAATTCTCCGATATTTTTCTTCTATAAAAAAAAACAAGGAAATGTTGGGAATACAGTATATGGTTGTAAATTACACAGCTAAACAGTTTATTCTATTTGGTGATGAGTGTTTGAAGAGTTCAATTGTGGCCATGATTAAACAAAATCAAATAGGGTTTTGGTCTCGTGTTAACGATCATGAAATTGGCGTTTTTGTTTTCATGCCGGGAAGGAAAACCTGCCAGTTTGGTGACCGTTATACATTAGCCCACTACCAAATACGTATAGGGGTACATACCAAGGGTTGGACATAAGCCGTAATCAATTGTGACATCATCGATTGCAATGTCACCCAAATACCCAGTTCCAGAGATACCATCAAAGGCCACGAAAAAGCTAACATCGGAATAAAAATGGGCCTCTGCATAAAGCCATTGGTCACCGTGGTCGAACTGAGATCTCCACAGAATTGTTGAATCGTCCGTCTGATTTAGGGTCGTACCGAACACTTTTACTAATCGTACAGTAAGCGTGTTTATTTGATCACCATACATGTGATACCAGAATGACACACAGACGTCGCCATTGACTGGATTCATTATTGGTGATCGTAGACGGGCAAGATCTCCGAATGTACGGGGTGATGATGTTTCGATGAACATATAGGCTCCAGCTGAAATATACGAAAATTAGATTTGAGCGAGGGTTGCTTAACTTTATGGAACAGTGAAATGAAAGGGTATCTTACCCACCCCACTCACCCCACCCCACCCAGCCAATCCCAACCCCACCAAATCCCATTCATAGTCTTTTGTAAACCTGCAAGGTAAAACAAATGATTAGTAAGATGACGATTAGATCTCCTCTCATCTCATTTGCATAATGCGGGAATTCTACATGATGAACATAGTCAAGATTCACAGAAAAATTTGAAGTGAATTTTGTAAAACATCATGGATAAGTTCTTTTCAAAATAGATATATCAGCTCCGTCTTACAATTGAAGTCCTCAGTAGTCTAAAATATGCATGTTAGCTGAATAATTATGAATTCGATAATTATTGTAGATATTTACAAAGAAAATTTAAAATCTAAAATTACAGTATCGGTTTGGTGACGTCACTTACTTGCGTCGTCATAGGTATGGTCATTTGTTGGCCCAGTGTCAGAGCTAGGTGTTCGTCCAGTCATTCTGAGCCAATCAAATTTGTCAGTTTTATCTTGAGAATATTCACAAACGAACAGACCTTCGAATGAGCATGTATATGGAAGATCATACCCTGAAAATGATGAATTTGAATAAATTACAACCCGAAGTATTAAATAATGAAACAAGTATTATAAGTCATTTTGTGTGCGTTTTTACATACACACGGATGAATACAATATTCCCTTCGCAAATATTTCTATTGCAAATCACATCCCACGAAGGTTTTACGCGAAATTCATTTTCGACCAGTCAAATGAAGAACTTACACATTCGTAGAATAAAAATAAGAATTAGAAGAAAGGAAAGGGTTACAAGACGTAAGTTAAACAATTTCATTATACTTGGTATATCTTCGAAAAGAACTAAAAATAACTGATTTAGAAGTAGATAGCGAAATTCCATTTTAACGTGCAAATGGCCAAAAACTATGAAATTCTCAGGACATGATTCCTAGGTTTACCTGGTAATCCTGGGTATAAAATGACATTGGCCTGGAAGCCCTTAGCATGCACGGAGAAATCAGTTTCAAAGATAATTTCGTTCAGTCCATCTTCATATTGAGGAAATAGGGTCACTACAAGAAATTATCATCAATGTCACTGAGGTCACACTACATGTATGACCTGATGTCATACATACCTCCATATATATATAACTCGGTGAGTGTCAATCTGCTAAGACAGTGCTCTATACCGCAGTGGCAGAGCGCAATAGTTTTGGTAGTACTGGAACTCTTTCTTGGTTGTAACTTGGAGTTTCACGCATTGTGCGATCATCAGACAACTTGTCTGATGATCGCACAATGCGTGAAACTCCAAGTTACAACCAAGAAAGAGTTCCAGTACTACCAAAACTATATATATATATATATATATATATATATATATATATATATATATATATATATATATATATATATATATATATATATATATATATATATATATATATATATATATATATATATATATATACATATAAGGTACGACCAATTAACTTGATGTCATACATACACCTCCAAAAAAGGTCACACCACACTACCTGATGTCATACATACCTCCAACAAAGGTCACACCACACAACCTGGTGTCATACATACCTCCAACAAAGGTCACACCACACAACCTGATGTCATACATACCTCCAACAAAGGTCACACCACACAACCTGATGCCATACATACCTCCAACAAAGGTCACACCACACAACCTGATGTCATACATACCGCCAATAAAGGTCACATTACACAACCTGGTGTCATACATACCTCCAACAAAGGTCACACCACACAACCTTGTGTCATACATACCTCCAACAAAGGTCACACCACACAACCTGATGTCATACATACCTCCAACAAAGGTCACACCATACAACCTGACGTCATACATACCACCAACAAAGGTCACACCACACAATCTGGTGTCATACATACCTCCAACAAAGGTCACACCACACAACCTGATGTCATACATACCTCCAAAAAAGGTCATAACACACAACCTGATGTCATACATACCTCCAGTAAAAAAGGTTATACCACATAACCTGATGCCATTGATAATGAGGGCGTCACAAGGACATGTTCCCGCTCCACACACCTCGATATCGACATCTTGGAAGAATACAAAGGCATGGTAACCCTCAGGAATGTGGATTCGATAGCTGCATTGAGCGTTAGGTGGATAATTATTTGGATAGTTAGGACTTGTAATGAGAATATCAGAATAGATATCTCCATCACAGTCTATGACTGATGGTGACGTAGGAGTTGCTGCAATAAAGGCAAAATACAGAAATTGTATTGGTTGACATTGAAATAGCCACTTTGAACTCTATAGTTTATTGCGTGAGCTGCATTATGAACAATGTGCCACTTGCTCGCAAAGTTTGTTCGTATACCGTCCAACATCGTTATATACTAGGAGTTTTTATACGCAAAGTTTGTTCGTATACCGTCCAACATCGTTATATACTAGGAGTTTTTATACGCAAAGTTTGTTCGTATACCGTCCAACATCGTTATATACTAGGAGTTTTTATACGCAAAGTTTGTTCGTATACCGTCCAACATCGTTATATACTAGGAGTTTTTATACGCAAAGTTTGTTCGTATACCGTCCAACATCGTTATATACTAGGAGTTTTTATACGCAAAGTTTGTTCGTATACCGTCCAACATCGTTATATACTAGGAGTTTTTATACGCAAAGTTTGTTCGTATACCGTCCAACATCGTTATATACTAGGAGTTTTTATACGCAAAGTTTGTTCGTATACCGTCCAACATCGTTATATACTAGGAGTTTTTCATGGACTGTGCAATATTTTAAAAATTTCACGCCAAATTGACTGCTACATACATATACATTAATTTAAAAAAATGATAGTCTGTCGACCTCTTCTAATCAACAAAATTGGTTTAATTTGCTTTGATATGTCGTCGGAACGTGTTATCTCAGGCTTGTATTTGTGCAATCTGATTAAAATCCGATGTGGTGAAAGCGGCTAGATGTCCTTATTTACCTCTATTCATCGTGTTGTGACGTTTGTTTTGTTTGGAGTGATCGCCGCCTTCCCACAAAATATAGCATTTGATGTGGCGTATTTCGACCAAGAGACTGAGACATGTGAACAGAAAGACAAGACTAACTGACATGCAAGAATAACGAATATATATACCTTAGAATCCATTCCATGTGTAGGTAGGGGAATGGAGAGTGGGAAGGCGGCGATCACTCCGAACAAAACAAATGTCACAACACGATGAATAGAGGTAAATAAGGACATCTAGCCGCTTTCACCACATCGGATTTTAATCAGATTGGTATTTGTGTTAACATATAGTGGAATTTAAAGGTTCTCGAGGGAAATTACAGTATTGAAAGTCAAATTGTTCCCTCAGTATTCCACTTGCTATATCTTAGCCATGTCACGCTATGGACAACCAGATATAAGCTGAATGAATTCCGTAAGTGGCAAAGTCTTTAGTTTTATCCAACACACAGTAGTTATCGGAATGCAAAATATGAAGCATTCACTATTATATCTAATATAACACTTAACTGACAAAAATAATTGTACCAAACTATATGCCAAACAGAGCTTGCATACTTAAGATATTGCCTAGTTACCGAAAATCATTAATTATGCAAATGAATCATATAGCTACATCAAAAAAGCTAAATATATATATGATGTGCACTCTGTTGTGATCAATGTGTGTACCATATTATACAGACATACACAGACACACAGAGAGAGAGAGAGAGAGAGAGACAGACAGACAGACAGACAGACACACACACACACACACACACACACACACACACACACACACACACACACACACAAACAAGCATCGCTGAAACATAACCTTCCCTTACGGGAGATAAACAGGCCAAACATGACGATACTTACGGCCAGCAGTCGGACAATTGTTTTCATCCTCTCCTCCACTACAATCGACGATATTATCACATACCCAGGTGAGTGGTATACACGTTCCATCGTCACATTGGAATTCGTTTAGCTGGCAAGGAGCTTGAGTTGTTGCTATAAAAGGAAATACTTTGTTGTTAGAACGTCGAGCGGTTGGAACATATAATACGAACTGTACAGGGTTCCATTTTTCATATTCATGTATCACTTACTATAATATATCAAACAGGGCCCGATGGGTGAAAGTTAATTTCGTTACTAGTTTGATCTCCCCTCCACTGTCTATGGTTTGATAGTTTTGGTAAGCGTACAAACTTTAAAGATCACAAAACCATAATTTGATTTCCCTCGTACCAATATACTTCCTATGTCATTGTCATTCCTAGTACCATTGTCAACGTACACGCCTAAGATATTTTTACAAGGAATTAATCGTGTGACGTACAAAGAATTATTTTTTGTGAAGCTATTTTCTTCCTCATTGATAGTCACTATTCATGTAATTCACAACCTATACTTTGTTTATCTTCGTGAACATTTATTACAAAGTGTACACATGCGTACTTGGATAACAGCTTCCATCTGACACCTCTACGTCATCAATTGCCATATCAGATGTGAAACCAGGACCGTTGACACCTGAAAACACTATAGCGTGTCTACCAGTAGCGAAATAGTCGACTTCGGCAAAGAGCCACTGATCACCACTATCCCCGCTAATGTTGTAAACCAAGGCATCTGGTCTAAGATCTACATCATTTACCAACACGTTAAGGGTACCCATGGCTGCCCCATACATGTGGTACCAAAAACGAACACAACCTCTTCCCGTGAGTGAGTTGTAGATTGGTGATGTCATTCTGGCAAGATCACCATCGTTAGCTCCTGATGCCTCCGTGTACATGTAGAATCCTTGACAAAATGAACAAATGTTAAACTTCCATTACGAGTCATGAATTATTCAAAGAATGTCACTAGAAACTTTATTGTATGAGGTGAAGTATGGCAGCAGATGTGTATACAAACATTCGAATACATACGTGCGTATGTATGTATGTATGTATGTATGTATGTATGTATGTATGTATGTATGTATGTATGCATTGTATGTATGTATGTATGTATGTATGTATGTATGTATGTATGTATGTATGTATGTATGTATGTATGTATGTGTGTGTGTGTGTGTGTATGTATGTATGTATGTATGTATGTATGTATGTCTGTCTGTCTGTCTGTCTGTCTGTTTGTATGTATGTATGTACGTACGTGCGCACGCATCTATCCATCTATCCATCCATCCATCCATCCATCCATCCATCCATCCATCCATCCATCCATCCATCCTGTCTGTCTGTCTGGCTGTCTGTCTGTCTGTCTGGCTGTCTGTCTGTCACCTTAGATATGGAAATGATATGAGACTGGAGGAGCAAGAATGTATTTTACAGTGGTTTAAACTTATTAGACTAATTGTCATGTTTACATACCTGCAGCTGTACCTGTAGTATGGTCAACGCTAGGACCTGTATCCCCACTTGGTGTTGGTCCACTATGTCTGACCCAATCATGGTCATCAGTTTGATCTTGTAAATAACCACAGTCATCAGTTTCAAAAGAACACACATGTGGTGTTGGAATTACTGTAATAAATAACAACATGTTACCAGGTGGTAAAAACCCCTATTAACGCTCGCAATCATAGCGTGGTCACTTCGACTGTAACTGTAATTTGTCATTCTGGTGATCGTTGACTAAGACGGGTCTCAAGAAACTCTGAACTGCTTGTGCATTACAAATCGTGTAAGTTGTTTAATCCCTACCAAAGCTGGTTATTAACGTTAGCAATGTCTGACCACATAAGACCGTATTCAACTCCACTACACAAACTTTGTTTGATATAAAAAGTGTATAATTAAAAAATCCCCAGTAAAGAAAAGCACGTTGATATAACAACCTCGACAGTAAGTTTCGTATTACAAATTTACAACTATCGAACTTCATCAGATTACGATGGAATTTAATAAGTAACATCCAAGTATTTGTCACGTGACGTTTTATGGTTTAATCTATTTTTTCCGTTACTTGGGTATGCATGTAGAGTGGTCTGTGAGTGAATGAATTCAAATGCTGTTATAGCAATGTAAACAATGACAATGAGGCCTGCTGGAAGCTTGTATCATTTTAGGGATTGGTCCAGTATTTGGTCTTTTTTTCAGATCTATTCATGTGAATGTGACAACGCTATCGCTGGATTTATCGACGTCTGTACCGCTGACTGGGTCACTTTTAATAACGACACTGAACTCATTGTGTACTTGGCAATACTTACTTTCAGCTGGTAACCTTCTAATGATCGCACTGAACCCAGAGAATCCGTTGTTGCCATCAGTTATGAAATTCAAAAAGTGTTCGCCATCCGAGACATATGTCACTATATAGCAAGAAAGAAAGGAAGAAAGAAATATATATTATATAGTGACACCCAGTGCTATTTCCAAACAGGGAAGACTAGAAGAATTGTCCCCCTCCCCCCGCATGGTTCGCATTGTAGAAAACAAAGGTCGCACCAGTTGCGATAGCCAGTTTCTTACTTGTCTGTGCGATAACCGAGGATGGGTACGTCGTTGCTCCTAAACACTAATAATTGGAAATTTATGTACAGTTCTACCCATAAATATTCGATTGTCTGTTTCGATTATTAATCACGATATATATGAGGTTTATGTTAGAATCTCTTTCATTTTTTCCTAAAGACATCCAGAGCTATGTCAATGGATATACAATAGAAAATAAACTTGAAATATTGGGAATAGAGAATTCGAATAGCGTTAACGTGTATTAATTACCCTTGTGATGGTTTAACGTGAAGCATTTCGCAAGATTCAGTTTGATTGGGTAGAAGACAGCTATAGAAAAAATATCACATGTTGTCTGTATTGTTAATAATTATGATAAGAAAGTATTGTCCGATTAGTTTGCCCTTCTAAGTGCTTCACACAAGCCCCTTACGATAACGCTCAGATGTGAGGATAAAACCAGTGAGGCAATCGTTCACCGCCATAGATGGCACCCTTACCTGTTCCGCTTTGTCCTGGAAGCTCTATGCCGCAATAGCCCAGACCTCTAATGAGTAGTCTGTCACATCCACAGTTAGAACAGAATTCCACGTTGAAATCAAGAAACTCGATGGAAAGTGTTTTATCGGCGGGTACTGTAATGCGGTAAGTACAGTTCAAGTTTGGGTCATATTCACCCGGGTAATTTGGACTTGTCAGTTCGTAGTAGTCAGCATCGATTGCTTCATCGCATTCTAGGGCATTGACTCTTGGCAAAGCGTTCTCCTGATGGTCTTCACTCTCTGTTGAACAAATAAAGACGGAAAGAAAAGATTTTACAAAAAAAAAAATGAAATTATAATAGGACTCGTTGAATAGGTTAATTACATGTAACAAATATGAAAGTTTAAGGCAAATATTTACTCATTTTATAAAGTGGCTGAGACGAGTCTTTTTTTCTAAAAGTTCAAAATTGTCAACTCTAATTTTAAAAAAAGAAAAGAAATACATTGATGAACGTTTCTTGTTAAAGGTGTACTGTCTGCAACTGGACCATGTAATATGTAATGACTTACTCGTAATAGTGTACACCCTGAATCACCTGCGGGTAAACATATTTGTATAACGTACACATGATAAAGTCCCGTGAAATTGATTTTTGAGTCCGCACTCTAAAATCAGTGCCAAAAGGCAATCACGATTTCAACCCGTTACTTACTACTTATGGATAATTAAAATCGTACTGTAAGCTTGAATATATTGTTGATTATTTGATTGCTAATACAGCCTAGCTGGTGCAGCTTTCTTATTGTGAAACCTATTGAAGCAAAGTGTAAGTAGTTCTGGTCTATGCGTACTGTCATGATGTTATATTCACACTGTGTAAGATTAGCAAAAATGTCAAATTTGTTTACTGTGGGGTCCTGAGTATATACGTGGTGCATATATTTAACATCAAACCACGTGATACCTACGGTAACTAACAACCAACAAGCATTAACTAATTATGTATGTCAACACAATGAAATTTGCCCCCCCCCCCCTCTTCCCTCCATGTCTGTATGGAGCGATATACACAAGTTTGACCCACGAACTAGGACTACATTGTCGGTGGTAAAAACCTTTCTGTGAGCCTGAAGCTAACATGACTGTGTGAATATTGATACACGTTCAACTTGCAGAAACGATTTCATAAATACTGTTTCAAACCTCTTCCTGAGTCTATGCTATAACAACTGTATGTTTGACCTGTTCAGTGTGATTTCACCTATAGTTAGTTACTACCCTTTTCACCAAGTGCTTAGCGAGTTGTCGGCCAGGTGACAAACATAATTTTTTCTCAGAACATTGATATACAATGCATGCATTGGCCATGGCAAGCTTTCAGATTTTATCATTTCATGCATTAATATGGTATGACTTACATTGTATATTAATCCGATTTCCAATATTATATACAGTGTAATGAAGTCTCTCTGATTCTATCAGGTTGATTACGATTCACTTAGAATAGTTGTAAATCTTACCAACATCTCTACGTTTTCTAGAAGCCCCTCCTGTCTTAGCTGCCACGTGTCTCTCAAACACGTCCCTGGGAACGTTACTATAATCACCCTGACGATATTCATCTGCATGTGGGTCAGTAACACCTTTTATAATTGGTAGTTCTATATCTTCCGGTGCCTCCTCCTCTCTGTTTCCAGGTTCGCCTATCAAGAGTAGCAAGAAAAGGGGGTGGAAAATTGAGAAATTACAAAACGTTTGCTCTCATACCGAAACACCGCGTACTGACAGCTTAGTTATTTCAAGAGGTTCGATGGCCGTGCCAAATCACGAAGTCTTATATCAATATCATCCAGTAAGATAGTCTATGTTGACGGAATGATAATGATATGACCAATATTTGTCAGCTAGGATAAAGTTACAGTTGACGTTGAACATATTCACCAGATATACAGAAAGAATATTTTAACTCTACATAAGCCATGCAATAGAACATTGCATACAATTTGACCTAATACCAATCCTGGGCAAACATCAACAATTCAAACAACACACATGTACTTCTGTAGGTTTCAATCGATTATTGTAGAGTTGGTGAAATTATCGTTCCTATGGTTCTTACCTTTTGGCACTTCAAACCGTGCATCAAGTTCCTCCTTTTCACGCACTGCTGCTTCGTGTTTCTCAAAGAGATAGTCATTCTGCCTGTTTATTTGGTTTGATGCGTGTAATGGTATATCGATCTCCTCTGACAGGGTGAAAGAATACATAATTAAGAGACGTACTTTATTCACCTCGTAACACTCAAGGAAAACGTTTGCTTGATTTGTCATAATATTTGTATAGCATCCATATCAAGTGTAATAGTATCGTACTCTTCTGAATCAACTGCTTTAATCATCAATATGGTGTCTCTCAATGTAATCAATCTGTAAACAATGGTAGAATTTCTAAATCACTGACTTACCGATTTGTCCGTTCTGCGCACGCTCGATTTCCCTTTCAATGTCACCCAATGCCACCTGTCTCCCCTCGTCACCCCTCAGATTCTCAAAATGTCTAGCAATGACATTTGGATGAACTCCGTCTCTGACTGTGAATGCAAAAAACCAAAATACCTGAATTCAAATCTACAATGTCACGTGAAAGTGTAACCATAGTAACACGAATGTACTATTATGAATAAATGGATTGTAACGATATATTAATATTAATGTGGAACATTTTTATTCCAACATTAGTAGAAAATTAAAAATCTACATAGCGGTGGGAATGCGTTGGAACTGCTATGCCAGCCGGGCATCTAAAACATCTACCAGAAAGCACCGTATCAAATTAAGGCAGACCACAAAATGTGATTCTAAATAGTTAAAAAATGAGCGTGCTATAGCCTACATAATGTACACGCATATAATGATATTCATAGCATAAATTTACCATAATTAGATATTCTCGTAATTAAGAAGTGTCTACGGGTGCATTAACAGTTTAGGGAGAAAACACTTGCATGTAGATAACATCAAATATATGAACGATTGTTATATCATATAAATACAACACGTTCATTGATTACTTTAAAAACATTGAAAATGTTATCAATGTATTTTGATGGTTTGTAGTAAATTAAAAGAAAACAGATAAAGTTATGAAAGTTATGTAACAAATAAATCCTGCACTTTAAAATATCTATTAATATTTAATAATTTAGATTAATGTGTCCCTGTGGATATGCTAAGTTCTATCTATAGTAGCTATATACGTACAGAACACACACACACACACACACACACACACACACACACACACACACATATATATATACAAAAATTGTTCACACTATCATCCCTTTGGTCAAATGAGGGCGTTATACGTTGGAATTACAGGTAAAGCAAATACCATGATCAAATTCAGTACACGTCGGTTGTGCATATAAGAAAAAGGTTAGACCTTTACTCACCTGCCGCGTTAACCAATTGTTCTTCTACTTCTGTTATACCATAAATAAATAAAAGAGAAGAACATTGAATTAATAACCACATTTTTATGAACGCTCTTAGACTTTTAGTTGCGAGTTTTGATTTTTTATGTTTGAAAAATATGCCCACATTTAGGTAGCAAGTAAATTCCGCCCCCCCCCTCCCACATTCACACGCTCACTCACCGTCAATTGAACTGAAAATATGTTTATGTAAACGGAGATGTTCTGGTCATTTTAATTTTAATGAAAAGTCTGATTCTCAAGGCATTATTAGAATAAATGGTAAACTAACTACCAAATTGAAAACAAATACTTACGAGTCCGTGACAGTGGTTTCGCTCCATCTCCTGCTTGACCCTACCGATAATGAATTGTGATACAATGAATTCGAGTTAATGAAACTGTTATTAGGAGAGAGAGAGAGAGAGAGAGAGAGAGAGAGAGAGAGAGAGAGAGAGAGAGAGAGAGAGAGAGAGAGAGAGAGAGAGAGAGAGAGAGAGAGAGAGAGAGAGAGAGAGAGAGAGAGAGAGAGAGAGAGAGAAGAGAGAGAGAGAGATACAGACAGACAGACAGACAGACAGACAGACACATATGCAGAGAGAGACAGAGACAGACAGACAGACAGACAGACAGACAGACAGAGGGAGAGACAGAGAGGCAGAGAGAGAGAAGACAGAGACACACAGTCAGACAGACAGAGAGAGAGACAGAGAGAGACAGAGACAGACAGACAGACAGACAGAGATTTAGAGACAGATGGACAGACAGACATAATCCAACCAGCCAACCAGACAGACAGACAGAGACAGACAGACAGACAGACAGACAGACAGACAGACAGACAGACATAATCCAACCAGCCAACCAGACAGACAGACAGAGACAGACAGACAGACAGACAGACAGACAGACAGACAGACAGACAGACAGACAGACAGACAGACAGAGAGTAAACTAAATAGACATATAAAATAGATACAGCGTTTACTGTTGTTACGGTTATACTGAGTATCGAAGCAACGAAAAGAGCGGAACTCTTGTAGAGTGATAAGAATGGATGAAATTAGCAAAACAAGCCGTACACTGCCAATACTGGATGCAATAAAAATGACACTTTTGTCTCATTATTTCAGAGGGACATTGTAAAATGGAAATTTTAAACAAAATTAAGGAATGTATTAAGAGAAAACGTACCTCTTCTATTCCACTATTTTGCACTTCTTGATCTGTTGAGAGAGTGGATATGATAAGACATCCGGGTATTGCTAGTTTGGTATATCAACAATGTTCTTTCGTTCACACGATAACGACAGAGCAAATAAATTGTACTTTTTAATTGGAGACTAATTAAAGAATTCAATTAAGAATTGCATGTAATGACAAAATTACAAGTCATCAACCTTGTAGAATATTTCTTTAATTTTACTTTACATTTAAACAACAACAACAACAACAACAACAACAACAACAACAACAACAACAACAACAACAACAACAACAACAACAACAACAAATAAACACCCTGCCCCTTAAATTATACGTATTCCAATTTTACTAATGTGATTTATGTTTCATGATGAATCTGTCATTAAACATGTTCTACGAACTCATCAACCAAGCATGTAAAGAATATTATCTCGAGTCTAGGTCGTTCCCTAGCAACAAGCCGTTCAGATGGAAGCCAATATGACAATGTGTCAGAATTATCACTTCTTTTAGTCTTGCTCGTCAAAAAAGCGGCTGTCAAAAGCAAACAATCGCAACAATAATGTTTTCATAATTTTGATCATTTCATTGTTCCATATGTTAAGAGGAATTGAATAAACAAAGTCACGTGAATATAATTTATGTCCGTTTACAGAGTTGGTTACGATACAGTAGACGTTACCAATAGCAACGTCAGTTCAAACGAGTTACAAATTTGGGTACGATTGCTAGATCTTATGAATAAGCTAAGATCTTAGACTTTGTAATTTCAGTAACTAAATATCGGATTAATAGTTGTCATTTCTAACAATTAAATTCACAAGAAAAACAATAATCATCTAAAATTTAATAAAAACAAACAAAACAAAACACAAATCCGAACGATTCCTCTGTCATACGAGTTGTGACCACTTAAAACTCACCCCCTCCCAACTCGAGATAAATAAGCTGGGGTTAAGAAGGACAACAACAACAACAACAACAACAACAACAACAACAACAACAACAACAGCAGCAAATACGCGATGTTGACTGTGGCTTGTTCACATATTCGTTTAATCTGAATTGAATATTGTTAATGTCAGCTGCCCTTTAAATACTTGTAGTGACGTCGAAGACATGAACAATGACCTGGTGTTTTCTTCTTTAATGCAAATATATATATATATATATTGTAGTAACTATAGTAACAACATACTTAAGTTTTGACTAATAATGTACGATTTAAAACTTACTTGTTGCTGGCTGTTCCTTATTTCCACGATGCCCCTGAAGAAAAGACTACATTTTATTGACCAATTCCATGTCCTCACACAAAGACAGACAGACATATATACATACATACATACATACAGATGGGAGGGAGGGAAGGGAAGGGAGGGAGGAGGGTATAGTTTCAGAGTCAAAGGCACAGAAAACGAATGGATGAGCGAGGCAGATGGGATTCTGAAACGGAGAGGCAAAGACAGAGACATAGACAGGCACACATAAACAGGGAGACAGAAAAACACAGGACAATAACAGAAATAATAGGTAGATAATGTGAAACAGAGAAAAGAAAAGGTAAAAAAAAAGATAACAATAAAAAAAACCATATACATGATGACAGAAGAGAATACAAAGGCAAAGTTTAATCTTTTTAAAGTTCACAAGTTTTCGAAATCGTACAAGATAGGTAAACACAGCTCGGATTAATATGGAATAATGGAAATGACTTTCAACTTACCCTTTTACTGCCATCAATTGACACGGTACCAACACATAAAAGAAGAAACAGGTAAGCTAAACGGAAATCCATCCTTCCCCGTAACTTCAAGAAATGAGGTGCCTTGACTACAAAGAAACTTACATTATATTGATAGGAAGAAACCATTCATTTTGAGATTGGGGCAATCGTGAACGAAAGTTGACGGAACTGTTAGCTCAAAATGGTTATCATTCACTCGGGAATCAAAATAACAACTGTGATTACATTTCAGACATTAGAATTTCTTTGAGATGGGCCATATTACTCAGCAAATTCTTAAAAGATTGACAGTCTGTTATGCTGTCTGTCCGACTGACACCCAACCCTCCCTTCAGTAACACCCACGTAGGATTATGGTATGTTCTAAACTTTTGTTAGCGCAAAGAATGCAGTACGCAATCAAATATTTCATATTCAATAATTCAATGTCAACAACGATGCAGATACCGGTTTCCATGGCAATGAAAACATTCAGGTAAGCGTTAAATAAACGCATCAAATGGATTTTCTGAAAGTTTATATTGTAACTGTAGTACTTAGTAGTGGGGATGTGATTATGTTTGCTCACACAACTTTGAAAATTAGGAATTGGAATACTCTGCCTATGCATACGTGTAATACGCATGGCAGCATTTATATGAATATTCATTGCCGATGACGCTTTAGCTCTCAATGAGGTCGCATAGAAAGCGCAAACTTTCATGAGAAAGTTTGGAAAGTTTTGTCATCATTTTGAAAAATCGAACACGTGCACATTATAAGATACAATAATCAGTAAACAAAGTAGAACATCAGGCGTTTTTATAAAATCCTGATTATTGACATTGGTACAACTCCAGTCAGGTACGACAGTATGCTTAGTAAAGTGTGTTATCAGTTGTCTTATGTATGTTTAACCTTTGCCAAAATAAACAACTGTCACAAACCGACTTAATAAATACTATTCTATCAAGTTGTCAAAAGTGGCACGGGTCTTTTCAGCGTTGCTACTCTCATCCAGTGGTATTTGATATGATGGTCTGTACAAACATTCCTGGAGGTAACAGGTACAACACAACTGACATTTCAGGTAGCAGACACATGTTTACATGGCTTTGTCAGCATTTACAAGTGATTGTACTCGCCTCATTTTCTTTTGACTTACTACACATCTCTACCAAATTCATGACTATTTTGCCTAGTAGTTTATTTTTTTTGTTCTAAAAATCACATTTTTGACCCAAATCACACACTTGTGATGTGATCATTTTCATTTCATCAATTTCTCATCCCCACCATTCTCGCAAACCAGAGCTGTTCTTCCTTCTGCGACACTGCGAAATAACCTGCTGACGGCGCGTTTTGGACGGTGCCGTAAAAGAGACCGTGGTTTGCGACGATGATCTCCACATCCCAAATAATGTCCCCATCAAATACTACCCTGACTAAAAATGACAACACAACACACTTTACGGTAACTATATATTGATCTTTATTAGATTTCTACTTAGGTACACCAACATTAATAAGTCAACGCAGTGAAAGGCTTTTGCATGTTGATTGTTGATGGATAACTTCCTTCATGTTTACTGCTGGTAAATGGGTGTAAATATTCCACAACTTTTCATGTGATTCCAATTGTAAACTAGATATATAATAATATGTACTTGTATAAATTTTTACCCAATAAAATTCAATTCAATTCAATTCAATGATGTAACTAATTTGTGTAAGTAATGTTTGGCAATAATTTCCCCTGTTTCCTAAAGTGAACTGTATGGTAAACAATAGTAAAAATACTGGGCTGACCAAGGGTATTATTACATATGTACCAGTGATTACTTACTTCGGTGTGCATGCATACTAATGGTATTTGCACTGCAGTGCAATACCGAAAACATTATTATTGCATACCTGCATGCAAATGATATGCAAATGCAGGCACAATTATTCATTATTCCTTGCACACAAAATAGTGTGATTGCACAGAATCATTTTTATGGAAATTTGCTCTTTCAGATAATCATATGTAATAATAATGGAACCCATGCTGTGTTGAGTTCCAGTGTGAGTACTACGAGGTATTTGCACTCATGCCTGCAGTGTTTCTACTAAACACACTACACTCATTAAACTTACAACTCCAGAGAACACTACAAGTGTTCTTGCAAATACTTGCATTCACACGTCATGGGGTTCTGTCATAGTATAATAACATTTACTATGTAAAGTTCTGTAATTTTAGATTCACTGTAAATCTGTTGTAACGTCACGTATACAGAACAGGAAATGCTACCCATTCATGCAGTGATACATTTAACATAACCAATCAACAGTTGGGATTTCTTTGTTAAGTACATTTGAAATTGTTCATGTCTACAAAGCAAATGCCGTGTCCTTGCCAGCCATGTATATACTTGCATATCACTTGTTTACGGCATAGATATGTAAATGTATGCAAATTGTGCATTGTTTATGAACACTGTTATTTGGCTGTCATTTGCAATCAAATTAGCAAACTGAAACCCTAACTCAAAGATGCAACAATGATCATATCTGAATAATAGTATTGACGACAAGGTAAATAATGATTTAGATACAAAACCTAATTTATTATCAAGTAGTCTAACAAAAAAAATTCATTTACTGAGATCAACTTATTCATTGTATTTCACAATATACTCTCAATGGTATTTATAACATTTCTCACACACATTCAGATGAACATTCAACTAAATAACAAGTAAATATAAGCTTTATAGATATTTGCAATTACTTTTGCTGACTTGTAAATTTTGTACATTGGAATACATTACGGCATTACCGTATACTATTTCCGGATGAAAGTACCTCTCCCCCCCAATGGGGCAATAACTTTCACATGCACCTTGCTCCCTCCCCCTCCCCCCCTCAAAAAAAAAAAGGAAAAAAAAAAAAGAAGAAAAAAAGAAATTTACTTAAGAATATGGTGAAGAACAAAGAAATGATATAATAGTACACTACACTGGCATTGCCAATTGCAATTTCCCCAAAACCTACCAGGCAGACATGAAAAAACCAGAAAAAATAACCCATGCAAGAAAGTCATGTAAAATTCACTTTTCTGTTGATTCATTTTTGGTTTGCAACTAAATCAACTAAACTGTTGAAATGTCAAAGTCCAAATTTTGATTGTCTTAAGCAATTATTCAGTTATTCTGAAAATATTTGGTCTTTCCATTTACAATAGTATGAAATAGTCTTGCATGGAAATTTTGAGCAAAATGAAATGTGTTAGTTTCTTATAAATCTACTGAGAATTTAAGAAGTTAATTGATGGCGCCTTTACAAGAAATATAAATTAGATCAATAAATAGCAAATAAACAAACAAACAAGTAAACAAAAATGAAAATGATAAATATATATCTAATTACTGTTGATGAATTATGCATCTTTAGACAGATACCAACTTCTTTGCGTATTTTGAAAAGTAAATAAATATATAATCAAATATGAAATTTGCATATCAGTTGGGTTATCAAGCTTTCTGCTTGTTATAAGAAAGTAATAATCTACATAAATAACTTATTAAATAAATAAATATGCACACAAAAATGAAATTATCAAATCAATAAATAAACATCCAATCTTAAACTTTGTTGATTTTGTTAACCTAGACAGGGATACCAAATTCTCTACTATCACTGCATGTAACACTATTGAAAGCAGAGTCTTCACTAGAACTAGACATATCATCACCACCTATCTGTTGGTAAGCTCCGTAGTCAAATGTTAGTTTTGCTTCATTGGCGTTTTCCTGAAATAAATACAATATTGAGATATTATAGCTGCACTAGCAGTAACTGGAATACTTTTTTATCCGATGACTAATGATATATTGACTGTAAATTGTTAAAATAGAAATAATTTGACACTGGAAATGTTAACTTGTGGTCATTTTTATCATAAGTAGTATAATAACAGATTGAAATTGTTATCATGTTGTGGCTATTGAATTTAGGGTGTGAAACTAAAAACCAATTAAAATGGATTCATTAATGTGTACAACTACACATAACATGTCTACTCACAAGTGATTTAAGGGTTTACAATACTATGTGTAAGTCAAATAATACATCTAACAAAACAGCTTAAAAACTTCCAAGATGCAGCTATGTATAGCTTTAATGGTTCTTTGTTTTCATTGTAGGCTTTGTACATTGTAGTTGTCTAGTTCCTATACAGAGTTTGGTTACAATTTCCACCTCCATCCAAACTAGCTCTGTAGTTGAAGGTCAAGAAATGAATGGATACTTACTTCAAAGCCATCATTATTGACCCCATCATCATTAGTATACCGATGATATCCAGGACTAGTAAATACAGCACGGGCCGTTTTCTCCACCAGTGGACTTCTGTAGACAATAGTTACATGTTTATTGTTACTTGAATCACTAGATTTACAATGAGTTGCAAAGTAACATGGTGTTCATTATTTCATTCAATATACAATCCTTGTAATGGGTAACTTAATCACATGAATATCCTAAGGCAATGGTTGAATTTTGTTGCTATTTGCCAATCCCACAATCATTGTAGTACGAATTAAAAAACGAGGAAAATATCTAATGTTATCTCAACTGACAATACATTCTCCTTGTTGTCATCACCACCGCCAACATCATCACCATCATCATCATCACCACCACCACCACCACCACCACCATCACCATCACCACCATCATCATCATCATCATCATCATCATCATCATCATCATCATCATCATCATCATCGTCATCGTCGTTGTTGTCGTTGTCACTGTCATCACCATTATCATCTTTGTCATTATCACTGTCATTACCATCAGCATCATCAGTTTGAAATATCTACGTCTTGCACATTAAGTTAAATACATACTTTTCAATATAGACTTAAATGTACACAGATAAATCATCAACACAGTACATCACACGTGTACCAAATCCTATCATGTCATGTAAACTCTAAGATTACCAACCTTTTCCAGTTCCAAGTATACTTAATAGCGGCACCACTCATAGCAATCAGAACGACAGCAGCCAATAGGATTGCTAGTAACCAACCAATATCTGAAATACAGCCACAAAGTGAAGGTAATATCCGGTCTCAAGTAATTTAACAATTTTTGCAATCTACTCAAGTATAACTTGATCATAGATATTATGAAGTATGATGGATAAAAAAATGTGTTTGAGGCTATGTTATATTTCAGTTCCTGCAGACTTGTGGATGTCAAATGCATCTACTTCTGTGGTATTGAATGTAAAAACTGGTCCGATGGATAACTAGTTTTGTAACTAAGCAGGCTTAAGCAAAGACTACCACTCCAAGGATTGACATGCATGTTAAGTTCAATAAGTAAGACACACTTGACACGTGACCTACATCGCATCTATTTTAGAATCTGTAATCTCATAACAGACAGTAATACATACACATGGATATGAATATTTTCAAATTGTGTATGAATATTTCTTTTTCATTTGGACCATGTTTAGAATTCATACAAACTTCAAAGTTCAAATTTGATGAAATAAAATATTCATCCAGGGAAAGAGAAAAGAGAAACAAACAGAATTGGACTTGATAAAACAATGACAAACACATTATGTTATTTAAAACTTACAGTGATGTTTTAGCTGATGTCTGTGTGCTAATGTACTGTTCTGTTCACATCTTGCACCAGAGAAGTCTCCAGTACATCTAAAGGTACCAAGAAAATAGGAAAATGAGTATTAAACAAGTGTTACCATGACAACAATAAATCACATCAAACTATATCATATTTGTTATTAAGTTCATAATTTAAAATCTATGGTTGAATAAAAAATAGATATTTGGGCTCCATTTTATTATAAAGTTACCTTATTGGAATCTAGTTTTTTGAAGTGACTATGTAGATCTTACCTGTCGTGAACCTCTCAGACATCATTAGTGCAATGTTGACATCTGAAAGATTTAGGCAAAAGTTACATAGTCACTTCAAAAACTAGATTCCAGAAAGGTAACTTTATCATTATTATATCATTATCTGTATTTTTACACTAGACAAATAACAATCATGGAAGCCAGCTGACTTTAAACAAAATGTTACCTGGGTCAACAACTATCTCATTAAACATTCATTTTATCATCTAGTTTGATAAACAAAAACTTATCTTTTTCTATGAAGCGTAAACAATGTATCTCACCTGCAGGCAGGACCATCTTGTGCCATATAACAGTCCCCATCATGTAGACAATAGCCTACACACATCAAACTTTTCAGATGAAAACTGTCATTCTTATCACCTTGGTTCACTATAACCTGGACACCAGACTGAGAATTTTTGACTACGACTGCATTCTTACTAGTTAAAGTAGTAGATAAATCTTGATGCCTTTGGTCTGTCATATGTGTATTACTTTCAATATCTGTATTTTTCAGATCGTCTGGTTGAAGGTTTGATTCTGTCATTGGCTCACTAGAGGTTGTCACAGTGTTCTTGTTCTCATTCTCTCTGTAGTTAATTTCTGCATAAGAGTAGAGAGCATGTACAACATATTAACTGCTGTTCAAATGTAAAGATTACTAGCCTTGCATGGAGGGGGGGGGGAACGACACTCAAAATTGGTCATTTAAGATAAAAGTGCACCTCAATGTCAGTCAATTTGACATTCTTGTCAACCTCATCATATTGATTAGTAACATATTTAATACTCATCAGTATGGTTACATTAATCACAGGAAAATTTATCATAAATATTATAACTGTTACATATTTCAGTTCAGTGGTAGTCCAATCACATGACAATCACATGGATATCGATGAAGTGAGCTTTTGGTTTGTTCAAAATACATTATGCATCACTAAGCTCCGATTGGCCAGCACAAGTTTCTACTAATATGCTATAGTTGGCTTATTTGCATAATACAAGCATTCAGGTGGGAGTAAGTCTTTCTTTAATTATGTAAATATATAACTAATTAGAAAACCTCCAGGTATCAACACTTACCATGGCACTGAGTTGTTGAGTTATGGATGAAGACATAGTCAAGTGGACAACCACAATGGAAACCTCCAGGTATCAACACTTACCATGACACTGAGTTGTTGAGTTATGTATGAAGACATAGTCAAGTGGACAACCACAATGGAAACCTCCAGGTATCAACACTTACCATGACACTGAGTTGTTGAGTTATGTATGAAGACATAGTCAAGTGGACAACCACAATGGAAACCTCCAGGTATCAATACTTACCATGACACTGAGTTGTTGAGTTTTGTATGAAGACATAGTCAAGTGGACAACCACAATGGAAACCTCCAGGTATCAATACTTACCATGACACTGAGTTGTTGAGTTATGTATGAAGTTATAGTCAAGTGGACAACCACAATGGAAACCTCCAGGTATCAACACTTACCATGGCACTGAGTTGTTGAGTTATGTATGAAGACATAGTCAAGTGGACAACCACAATGGAAACCTCCAGGTATCAATACTTACCATGACACTGAGTTGTTGAGTTTTGTATGAAGACATAGTCAAGTGGACAACCACAATGGAAACCTCCAGGTATCAATACTTACCATGACACTGAGTTGTTGAGTTATGTATGAAGTTATAGTCAAGTGGACAACCACAATGGAAACCTCCAGGTATCAACACTTACCATGACACTGAGTTGTTGAGTTTTGTATGAAGACATAGTCAAGTGGACAACCACAATGGAAACCTCCAGGTATCAACAGACATAAATGACTGCAAGGACTATCTTGACATGGATTTACACCTGAAAGGCAGAAAAAAAGTTGACAGTTCTAAAAAAAATGCATGATGCGCAAGTACCGTACATTTGATTATAGAAATACTTGCTTGTAGAGATGTATCTGACAGTTACCCAGTAAATGTCTTTGAATGACAATATACAGGTGATGGTTGATGGGAGTATCAGGTCATGTTTATATGATGCCATTTCCAAATGAACACGCAACTTCTCTGTTGCATTTGTATCACCTACTATCTTCAGATGACATAAATGTCATGAAAATGCAACAATTTGATCCATTTTCATCCAAAACAGAGGGTCCATGTAAACAGGCAAAAATTGAAAGAATTGAAAATGGTGTCATGTAAATGGCCGAAAATGCAACAATTTGAAACTACATATATTTGACCTCAGAAACGACCCTCATCAATGATAGTGTACTTATGCACATGTTAAACTGTGTCATTATGTTTGCACATCAGTATTTTTTACTATCTTCACCGTTTCTATGTAGAGTCAAAATCGATTGTCAGGCTATCGTCTAAACACATCAAAATTCACTAAAACAAAAATGACACTATTGATTATTTTTAGTCTTTACATTTGAAAATGTTGATAAAAATTAATGCAGCCAAAGTTTAGTAACAGATATCTATCTAACCTTGTATCTGTTTGAGTGGATGTACAATGGCTATTCCCATCGGATGATGTAATCCTGTCTGTATCACTCTTTGATCATCTCCACTCCATTTGTTAGCCGACTCAACTGATTTGGAAGTCCAGTCAGTCCAATACACAGTGTCTTCAAAGACTACCAAATCAAAGGGATGTTGTATCCATACATTGGGTAATGTTCTCCTGTCACTTCCATCCATATTGGTATACTCAATTACATCCAGTCCTGCATCAATCCAGTATAACTTCTTCATCACATAATCAATACTTAGTCCATTAGGATAGATCAGTTTTCTGGTGATGATGGTATCTCTGTTGGTACCATCCATCCAGGATCTCTCAATCTTGGCATTGTTTCCCCAGTCACTCCAGTATATATACCTATACAAAAGAATATTTAGTTAGCATTAAATCTGTATTAGCCTGATTACGGCACTTACGGTACACTCCGTTCAATTGCTCATACAGTAGGCTTGTAAGTAGAATTGCAAAAAGCCGTTAATACATTTTGAAAATCTCAAAGCATAATTGCCCAATCAGCTTGTCATCACCATGGAGTATTCAAATGTATGCAGATGAGATACATGCAAATGAAGTGTATGCAGATTAACACACATCTCAACTGCACGTGTTAATACACTTCATTTGTACTAGTGAAAGTATATACAACTGCAGAGTCACTGCAAGCACTCATGTGGATACCCATGTATGCCGGTTCAGTCATACTCCTATATACTCTCTCCTAGCAGTATACATTAGGAGCTACAAAATTATGATAAAAAATTTCAAAAAGAAATTCATAGTGCATTTCTTTATTTCAGATTTTAAAATAAAACTTAATGTCAATGATCAATAGGCTAATTGCTAGTCTAGGAGTGCAGAAAAACTAGATCAAACTGATTTGTGATTTCTTGAATTTTGGAAAGAAAAGTTTTGATAGACTAAATGTTGAGTATATATTACTCTCAGACTGGTATTTGAGCCGTCAGTTTACTAACATAGCACACAAACTAAAACTATTGTTGCAACATATTGACACATCTGTGATAAGCTATTGAATAGACTGTTCCTTTAATTGTAGTCTCAGGAGGGAGTTCAAGTGCCGTAAACTTGCAGTGTAGTGTTTTTGGACTTCCATGTTTACACTATGTTGATCACAGGGTGATTAGAATTGTACAACAGAGGAACAATAGATTCAGTTCGCCTTTATCTTAGATAACCGAAGACTGGATTACCAGTGTCATAAGTAGTCAGCAGTATACATGTGTACTAACCGTTGATTAGGATCCAATGCTATGGCCCTAGGTTCATCCAAATCACTTGTTATCACAGCAGACTGATGGTACCCATTCAATGTACACACTGCAATCCAATCTTTGCCAGTATCTGTCCAGTATAAATTTCTACCAATCCAGTCAACTGCTACTCCTTCTGCAATTAGTATATTGTCTTTCACCAATACTTTAATGTCTTCATGAGATTCACTAACAGTCTTTTCTATTTTCCGCTGCAAATTAAAAAAAAAAGACTTGCAAGTTTAATTCACCTATTGCATAGATATTTCTGCACAATCCCATGATGCAATGTGGCCCACAACAAAGATACCCTATAAAAGGTACAATTTCAACTTGATGATTCTCTGAAATTGCACATAATGTAAGTGATGCAAAATCATGAAATGACTCTATAGTTTATGAAAATGTCTCAAATCCATGTGGTGTTCCTTTTTAAGGATCTCTAATGATATTTTCAAATACCAACCTGTGTGAGTATTGTCCAATAAATATCACCACTGACAGAGTCATAGTCAAGAGCAGCGATAGTTTGATCCATTACGTTGACATTGGGCTTATAATCACGATCCCTACCCATACTCAGCATTCTGACTTGCTGACCAACAGCAAATAGTAACAATGGCTGCACATCTACAGTAATGAAGAAACAGATGAAAACATGACTTAATATGTAAATTAAGTCCAATTATTACGAAGAAATGCTTACGTTTATTTGTTATTCCTTTGATTCATGTGGAACTTTTTTTTTGTTACTTTCTTGTATATATTAAAATTTTCCAGTTTGAAAATTTCAACATTTTAAAAATAAGTATTGCAACTAAATTCTTTGGTTGCACATATAGACAGAGATATCTGTTATAGTATCTGACCTTTGACCTTTGACCTCTGACGTACCTTCAACTTTACATCGGTGATTGTCAGGTTCAAGTGTATATCCATCTGTACAGTGACATTTGTAACTACCCTTGGTGTTCTCACACACTTGACTGCACATAGGTGGCCACACTGAACATTCATCCATGTCTAAAAAGGAATTAAATGAAAACAATATAATAAAAAAACTGGTAAAAAAAACCCCTAACTTTCCAGCATAAAATTGTTATCGTTACTACTATGGCAATGATTTCAATATGAGCTTAGGTTATAATTTATTCAAACATATAATAATTCCCGGAGGAATTACTAAAAGTTACAAAGCACAAAATAAGTAAAATAAAAGAAATTTAAAATATACGTTAAGAAATAAAATAAAAATAAAATATAAAAAAAGTTAAAATTAATATTAAAAAAAAGAAAAAAAAGAAGTGTTTACAGGGTTGTTCAACTAATGTTATGATACAAGGTAAAGAAATCTATGCAGGTTTTACCAGATTTCTACCCATGTTGTTGTCATATTGTTCCAACACTGATATGTTTTACCAATATCTTTCATTTTCCACCATACACATGTAGTAATATTTTTTGTATCGCCAAAAAGGGGGAATAAATGAATTCAAACTTTAGGGATGGATTGGGGTGTCATGAGGTTTAAAAAGGGGGATACAAGATCTGTGTACCCTCTCATCTTCTCTTCCCCTCATCCTAGCAATAACAATGACATCACCAGTAAATGACATCACCAGTAACAATGACATCACCAGTAAATGACATCACCAGTAAATGACATCACCAGTAACAATGACATCACCAGTAAATGACATCACCAGTAACAATCATGACATCACCAGTAACAATGACATCACCAGTAAATGACATCACCAGTAACAATGACATCACCAGTAAATGACATCACCAGTAACAATGACATCACATACCTGGTAGAACAGGACCGACCATCTACAATCCATGTCAATGCAATGAGATTTTATATCATAGAACCAATTGATGTCAATTTTACTGGGCAACCCAGATACTGAAGATCAAAACTGTACAGATTCCCTTAAACATATTACACAGTGTCTCTACACAATGTTGTTGAATTGAATTGAAATAGTTCCTTCAGAACTAATCAAGGTCCATGGACCAGACATGCAAATAATTAAGACAAATTTGGCAGGTATGAGTTTCACCATAACAACAGAAAATACAATATATGCACCAGGGGCAGTAACTCTGGGTAATTCAATATATTCACCAGGGGCAGTAACTCTGGGTAATTCAATATATGCACCAGGGGCAGTAACTCTGGGTAATTCAATATATGCACCAGGGGCAGTAACTCTGGGTAATTCAATATATTAACCAGGGGCAGTAACTCTGGGTAATTCAATATATGCACCAGGGGCAGTAACTCTGGGTAATTCAATATATTAACCAGGGGCAGTAACTCTGGGTAATTCAATATATGCACCAGGGGCAGTAACTCTGGGTAATTCTTATATTCACCAGGGGCAGTAACTCTGGGTAATTCTTATATTCACCAGGGGCAGTAACTCTGGGTAATTCTTATATTCAAGATAGTAAATAAACATGTAAGTTACATTTCCATTTATCAATAACAATCTGTTCAATATATCTCAAAGCAATGTTTATTTTCAAATTGGTAAACCCAAAGTTATATTTGCACTGCTCAGCAATAATTTTACCTCAATACTCAATTTGACATTTCCAAGTTTCCAAGTTGGTCAATATTGATTTGTTTACTCTGATAACAATTGTACTATTTATCTACTAGGTATACATGTCACAAACTACTGTTTATACATCAATGCATCACCATAATTCACAGTTATCAATATCAATACATTTGACATGCTTTTGAGTCACATCTGGTAGTTTGAAGTGATTTTTTTTAAGTCTGACATCAGCCAAAAGACATTGAAATGGCAGCAAGGAATGCTCTTGACATACTAAATAATATTTATGTGTGTGCATAGTTAGCATTTGCTGTATTTGCACCAAAGTGGAGTACATATTTCTACTCTGTACCAACACACAAATCACTGCAACAACATTCCATACACCATTCCTGAGATGCATTGATAATGTAAATCTACTTGATAGGAATTTAACTGTTTGCATGGTCATATTTGAAAGTGTTGGTTATATTTGTTCTTTTCAATTATTGCGCCTTTTATATCACCCCTCCACTGATTATGTTTACAAAAAATAAATAAATAAATGAATAAATAATCATGTTGGAAATGTTTGGAATCTGTCGTCTTTTTTGAGTGCCTACTTTTTTCATTTCTTTTGTTCTGTGCATTTTTCTCTTTATAAATGAAACTGTAGAGAGGTAATTATGAGAAGTGTAGTTTTGTATCTTATGTTGGTTGACCTTTACTATGTCTGCTGAAACAGATCAACCAGCAGTGATAACAATGAAGGTACGATGTGTTTCAAGAACCTGGCAGTTAGTCTATACTGTGACATATTCAGTGCTTGTTTCATACCAGTCTGCGATACCACAAGTGCTGACAATCAATATTTCAATCTAACACAACATGTGAACCAATTGTAAGACAAAAACACTGCAGATTATACACTTTGGGTGAACTGTACAGACATGGTTGCTACTAGCAACCATCATGCAAACATTCTTTGTCAAGATGTATTCTGATATCAAAGTGAAAAATGTTTTGGTCATAGTGATTAAAAAATTGTGTATTCATGTTTAAGTAAGTATGTACAGAAAGAATTATGTGAGAAGGCAAACCTTGTCCTTGGTTTGTCATTATATCTCAAGACATATCAATTGTTGTCAACTCTTCTCTAAACAATCATTGTTCGGACACTAGGTAACAAATTTATCATTTTTTTCTCGGTTACTGGGTTCTTGTATCTCAAGGGTAAGGACCGCCCCAAATTTTAACTCGCAGTGAATTTCATATCATATTGTTGATGGTGTTTTGCCAACCCAAATTTTAATTCACAGTGCATTTCATATCATATTGTTGATGGTCTTTTGCCATTAACCCAAATTTATCTATGATATGGTTTTTAAGGCTGATCCTCACAAGAAAAGCAGTTCAGAATTTAAGTAGGAAACATCAGTTTGAACAATATTGCATTGAAAAAAAGACATTGCCCTTCCAAAAATCAATTTGTTTCTTGAGAATGTGGGGGAGGGGTGGAGTGGGTAGGGGTGGCATCATACTTATCAAATAAAAACTTTACTCCAATAAAGGATAGTTGATGTGACCAACGGTTAACTTTTAGTTTATTTTGTCTTTAATATGTTAATATGCAGAGTGATGATAAATCTATTAATTAAATAGCCGCCAGAATTGAAAAATTGACATACAATTTGTAACCATACCTTTACAGGTTCTATTATCAGATGCCATTACGTAACCTTGGTAACACTGACATAAAGGACCTCTTGGTGTTGACAAACACTGCTGGGTACAGTCACCATTAGCATAGACACAGGCTGAGTCTGAAATATTAAAACAGACAATCATCATATTTTGGCCTGGATTTATACAGTCAGATGCTATAACACCTATAACTACAGTTACTATAGTTTGGTTTGACCAAGTTTGTCACAACTGTAGACTCTGTGTCTAAGTTTACTGGTATTACAGGATACATTGGACGACACTATACTGTCCAATGTATCCCCTAATAAAAGTCAAACAGTTTTTATTTTGGTTTAATTAACGAAAAATGAATTTACTTTGTTAGTCACCACATAGTATTAGGGAACTTGCAATCCAGACTGAGCATGCTCAGACACAAAGGATTATGGGATTATCTGTAGTTATCATAAAACCTCATCTGGAGCTATCAATAGAATCGACCTCCTACAAAGGTCAGGGTAACCATGACTACATTATTTGTAGTTACAAACAATATAATACAATTGTTTTAATTTAGTGGATTCTTATTTATCAATTATTTATGTTCATACATATATGGGCTTTTATGTGGTACATACAATATGTATTGTAAGGGCATATGGTGAAATCTTCTAGTGTGATTTATCATCATGCATATACATGTACTGCCAAATGGCAGAGAAGTTAAAAAAACAAAGGAAATGCGTCTACTCACCACAGTGGCCTCCTTCATCTGAACTATCCATACAATCATCCTTGCCATCACAGAGAACATCAAAAGACACACATCCACCAAAGTCACATGGATAGCCTGATGTATCACATGACTGTATGAAAGGATTAGGGGTACTTGCAGGCCACTCTACAAAATAAACAAGAGCGCGACATATTAAAGGTATACCGGTACTGACGGGCTACTCTGCACTGAGAGATTCAGGCATCATCACCATATCACATACCCACACCATACTGGATGGTCCAATACCTACTTGTGGTACAATTCAGTTCATCAGAGCTATCCATACAGTCATCATCACCATCACATACCCACACCATACTGGATGGTCCAATACCTACCTGTGGTACAATTCAGTTCATCAGAGCCATCCATACAGTCATCATCACCATCACATACCCATGTACCAGGTAGACATACTGGATGGTCAAAACATCTGAAGTCGCCCTCTGAACACAATTTAATTTCTTCCTCTGAAAGAAATGCATATTTTTATTACTTGTGAAACATTTTTTTCTTGCTTTCTCGATATTTGCAATAATGATTGGGTCAACTACTTTTTACTGCCTTTTAAAGTTACTATAGAGTCTAAATTACAGGAATTTCAATGGAAGATAAATCACAATATTTTGTATACAAATCCTATTCTTCACCATATGAATCCACCTAGAGTTAATAGTAGTCTCTGTACTTTTTGTAACCTAGCTGACGAAACCCTTGTTCATTTATTTGTGGAATGTGAATGTATTACCATTATCTGGCACAGTCTTTTGACATGTGATAGCAGAGGGAGAACAAGTACAATGAACTGACTATAAGTCTGCTACTGGTAGAACAGACCAGAGTTATAATAAGACAGAACTCCATGATGTTTGAGTACCAGTTTAGAATACTCAAGGTATTTACATAAGTGCTTGTGGTGATCTCTGCAACTATACATTCATGAACAAAGTGAGTAACCTTTGCAGCAGAAAACACTGTAGGTGAGAGTACCAACATCCTGCATACGTCTGCTGACATTCACAAAGCATTGGGTTTGGTTATTGTTATGGATTTATGTTTATCTAATATTTGATGAAAATTCAATAAAATTTAAAATCATGTGTACAATGAACATCAATGCACTAATTTGCATGCTCATCTGCATACATGTATACAATAATATTTTCAGTATTGTATTACTATGAAACTACATGTACCAATAGTATGCATGTACCGGAACATTAGTTGTAATAATAACAATCTTATAAATTAGCTGGCACTGTTTACATCAAGAGAAACCTTAAATATGAAATAAATAATTACCACAATTCACTTCATCAGATTGGTCACCACAGTCTGGATCAGTATCACATTGCCAGCCACTTGGAATGCATTCTCCGTTATCACACTGGAACTCTGTCTCATTACATTCACTGTCATATACTGTTAAAATAAAGATAGCGTTATCACACTGGAACTCTGTCTCATTACATTCACTGTCATATACTGTTAAAATAAAGATAGCGTTATCACACTGAAACTCTGTCTCATTACATTCACTGTCATATACTGTTAAAATAAAGATAGCGTTATCACACTGGAACTCTGTCTCATTACATTCACTGTCATATACTGATAAAATAAAGATAGCGTTATCACACTGGAACTCTGTCTCATTACATTCACTGTCATATACTGTTAAAATAAAGATAGCGTTATCACACTGGAACTCTGTCTCATTACATTCATATACTGTTAAAATAAAGATAGCGTTATCACACTGGAACTCTGTCTCATTACATTCATATACTGTTAAAATAAAGATAACATTATCACACTGGAACTCTGTCTAATTACATTCACTGTCATATACTGTTAAAATAAAGATAGCATTATCACACTGGAACTCTGTCTCATTACATTCACTGTCATATACTTTTAAAATAAAGATAGCGTTATCATACTGGAACTCTGTCTCATTACATTCATATACTGTTAAAATAAAGATAACATTATCACACTGGAACTCTGTCTCATTACATTCACTATCATATACTGTTAAAATAAAGATAGCGTTATCATACTGGAACTCTGTCTCATTACATTCACTATCATATACTGTTAAAATAAAGATAGCGTTATCACACTGAAACTCTGTCTCATTACATTCACTATCAAATACTGTTAAAATAAAGATAGCGTTATCATACTGGAACTCTGTCTCATTATATTCACTGTCATATACTGTTAAAATAAAGATAGCGTTATCACACTGGAACTCTGTCTCATTACATTCACTGTCATATACTGATAAAATAAAGATAGCGTTATCACACTGGAACTCTGTCTCATTACATTCACTGTCATATACTGTTAAAATAAAGATAGCCTTATCACACTGAAACTCTGTCTCATTACATTCACTGTCATATACTGTTAAAATAAAGATAGCGTTATCACACTGGAACTCTGTCTCATTACATTCACTGTCATATACTGTTAAAATAAAGATAGCATTATCACACTGGAACTCTGTCTCATTACATTCATATACTGTTAAAATAAAGATAGCATTATCACACTGGAACTCTGTCTCATTACATTCATATAGTGACACTGTGTCAAAATAAAGATAGCGTTATCACACTGGAACTCTGTCTCATTACATTCACTGTCATATACTGTTAAAATAAAGATAACATTATCACACTGGAACTCTGTCTCATTACATTCATATAGTGACACTGTGTCAAAATAAAGATAGCGTTATCACACTGGAACTCTGTCTCATTACATTCACTGTCATATACTGTTAAAATAAAGATAACATTATCACACTGGAACTCTGCCTCATTACATTCACTGTCATATACTGTTAAAATAAAGATAGCATTATCATACTGGAACTCTGTCTCATTACATTCACTGTCATATACTGTTAAAATAAAGATAGCGTTATCACACTGGAACTCTGTCTCATTACATTCACTGTCATATACTGTTAAAATAAAGATAGCGTTATCACACTGAAACTCTGTCTCATTACATTCACTGTCATATACTGTCAAAATAAAGATAGCGTTATCACACTGGAACTCTGTCTCATTACATTCACTGTCATATACTGTCAAAATAAAAGATAGCATTAAATAAAGATAAACACAGTCTGATGTCTGCAATTGTACCACCAGCAAATGATATCAACTCACCACAATTCTCTTCATCTGAGGTATCCTCACAATCGTTGTCAAAGTCACAATGCCAGGATTGCATTATACAATTACCATTACCACACGTAAACTTGTTTGGTGCACAGGTATTCTTCACTGAAAGAAAAGAAACCACAGACGGATATACTCATAGAAATTATATGTGGAGCTCCTATACAGCACTCATACTGCCATGAGTCCTGGGATATGTGGCCAAAGTGTTAATCAAGAACAAGTTCTGAAGCCATTTTGAAATCGTCTTAAATTAGGATATTTAGGAAAGGCATCCAAACACCATGCTGTCCTGTGATGGTTGTTAAGGAAAACTGAGTAGTTACTTAATGAATACCCAACATCTATAGACCAAAACCATTCTAGCTGAAGTGGGAGTTAGCTTGAATGCCAAGGTAGGATGTCTATGTGCCAATAGTGTACATGTCATGTGATTGAGGGCCATGGATGGCGAGTGATTGACAGCTATTAAACATCCAATTGAGGTATACCTTAGTATGTGATTGACAGATGTCATGTGAGTTAGTGAGGGGATGGTGAATGATTGACAGCTCTTAAACATCCAATAGAGGCATGTCTTAGTATGTGATTGACAGATGTCATGTGAGTGAGAGGAGATGGATTGTACAGTAAATACTTGACAGCTTACCACAGCCTTCTTCATCATCACCATCAGGACAGTCTTCTTCCAAGTCACAATACCATTGTGATGGTATACATTGACCAGATAAACACTGATAGTGGTCTTCAGCACACATGTCATCACCTGATAAAACATAAACAGTTGCACTATCGTCAAAACAATAACCATTATCGCAATTATTTTACCGAAACTTGAAATCTGAATATAATATGTTTTTTATTAGTGGTGGACAATTAGAAGTCTTCCCCTTGTCACACTATCAAACTAATGTAAATTTGCGTATGAAGTTGCCTTGGTACGTATGAAGTTGCCTTGGTACGTATGAAGTTGCCTTGGTAGTATGAAGTTGCCTTGGTACGTATGAAGTTGCCTTGGTACGTATGAAGTTGCCTTGGTACGTATGAAGTTGCCTTGGTATGTATGAAGTTGCATTGGTATGTATGAAGTTGCCTTGGTACGTATGAAGTTGCCTTGGTACGTATGAAGTTGCCTTGGTACGTATGAAGTTGCCTTGGTACGTATGAAGTTGCCTTGGTACGTATGAAGTTGCCTTAGTACGTATGAAGTTGCCTTGGTACGTATGAAGTTGCCTTGGTACGTATGAAGTTGCATTGGTACGTATGAAGTTGCTTTGGTATGTATGAAGTTGCCTTGGTATGTATGAAGTTGCCTTGGTATGTATGAAGTTGCCTTGGTAGGTATGAAGTTGCCTTGGTACGTATGAAGTTGCCTTGGTACGTATGAAGTTGCCTTGGTACGTATGAAGTTGCCTTGTTACGTATAAAGTTGCCTTGGTACGTATGAAGTTGCCTTGGTACGTATGAAGTTGCCTTGGTACGTATGAAGTTGCCTTGGTACGTATGAAGTTGCCTTGGTATGTATGAAATTGCCTTGGTATGTATGAAGTTGCCTTGGTACGTATGAAGTTGCCTTGGTATGTATGAAGTTGCCTTGGTACGTATGAAGTTGCCTTGGTAGGTATGAAGTTGCCTTGGTACGTATGAAGTTGCCTTGGTACGTATGAAGTTGCCTTGGTATGTATGAAGTTGCCTTGGTACGTATGAAGTTGCCTTGGTACGTATGAAGTTGCCTTGGTACGTATGAAGTTGCCTTGGTATGTATGAAGTTGCCTTGGTAGGTATGAAGTTGTCTTGGTACGTATGAAGTTGCCTTGGTACGTATGAAATTGCCTTGGTACGTATGAAATTGCCTTGGTACGTATGAAGTTGCCTTGGTACGTATGAAGTTGCCTTGGTACGTATGAAGTTGCCTTGGTACGTATGAAGTTGCCTTGGTACGTATGAAGTTGCCTTGGTACGTATGAAGTTGCCTTGGTATGGTACGTATGAAGTTGCCTTGGTATGGTACGTATGAAGTTGCCTTGGTACGTATGAAGTTGCCTTTGGTACATTATGTGTTTCACTCATGGGACGTAGGCACATTTTATGCTAACAATAACAGAAACATCACACACACCAGGATTCTGTACCCAATCACATTGAAAAGTGATAGTCTAAGAGCACTGTTATTCTTTTACAGTGTAATAGAAACAGGCTTCTACTGAAAGCATTACTCATTGACGTATTTTTTTGTTCAACTTGAATCATACATGATAAATAAAATTTACACAATCCTTTGTAGCAATGTAGTACTTCTGAGATAAAATAAAGAATTTTACCACATTGCTCTGTGTTTTCATCTGTACCATCGTCACAGTCTTGGGATCCATCACACAACCAAAGTTTGTCTATACACCGATGGTCATCACAAGAAAAATCACCATTGTTACACTGCCTTTTCCCTGGAAAGAAATCATAAGATAAACAATTAGTAACAGCCAACTAAAGTGTTTTCTCTGCTTGTCAAAATGGTTTATAGCATCCATATCAAGTGTAAAAGTATACCCGTCTGTTACATTTGCTAGTATGGGCAGGGTGTCTCTTAATGTAATCAATCTGTAAACAATCTTACCAGTACAAAGTACATTGTTAGTCATAAAATGACTAGAGAGTAAACACAAATGTCACAAGACAGCTTTGTCTCACTTAGAGGAATGGATAATCACAATTGTGGCACTCTCGTTATACTGTAATTACTTTGTTGTTCGTTTGTAGTGGACAGTTTTTAATAATTGACGACAGTTGGAATGGCCACATGTGCTATTTTACACTTGATATGGATGCTATAAATGATTATGGCAAGCAAGGAAAAGATTTTAGTGGGCTGTTACGAGTTGTATTAAGCCCTGATCATCAGTACATTAATAATAATTACAATAATTCATATCTACACATATCTTCCACAATGGATGTCGATGTCAACATACAGATTCCAAGCTGCCAATATTTGATCTCTTTGACCATCATGACCCTTACATTATCTGTATATAATACCATGGTAACAACTTAAATCCACTTACCACACCTGTTTTCATCTGACCCATCAGAGCAGTCATCATCACCATCACATACCCAGGATGTGTGTACACATTTACCATTATCACATACAAAGGCTCTAGCAAGACCACAAGTGTATTGTCCTATTACAAAATATTATATAGATATGTATACTTTATCTCTTTAAACACCAGATACAATTCTTAAGTTTTATTTAGAACATTTTTAAATACTTTCCAAAATAAAATATTACCTTTGTCATGATTTTAAATTATGACCACATGTGCAGAGACTAAAGGACTAAGACTATTGTCCATTGGAGTCATTTCGGCAAATGCACATTCACATCAGGCCCAATGAAAAACATTGTGGGGTAGGTAGATTTTCATTTAATTTTATTTAATTTTCTTCTGTTTGACTGTCTAGTTCAGGTTTTCCATTGTTTTCCAAATGGTCTCTCTGTTGTTTATTTCTTCCTATCAGATGTACAGTCATTACAGATTAGAGTGTCTTTTAGAGTGTCTTTTCATGGCAGTTTCTGCATCTGCTATTTCTCGTGAAACGTAACAATTTTCACGATTTTATTATTTTTTTCTTGAATACATTAAAAAAATGTTTAGGGTCGGCATTGAAAAAGTAAAACTTGCAAAATGATCAACGTTGATCTTAATATCCTGAGTTTCCCAACTTGTAGTTTTTTGTGTACAAATGGATACCCCCTGGTAGAAAAACAATTAACTGTATTTGTTACATGTGGTCTTCTGGTGAATGCTGCCTGTTTTAGCTGTAAAAGTGCAAAATTGCCATTACACTCAGCATGAGCCGAGTTTCCCTTACCGCAGACGTCGGGTGATTCATCTGAGCTATCACCACAGTCATTATGTTGGTCACAAACCCAGTACATGGACAGACAGTAACCATTGTCACATTTGAACATATCAGCAGAGCAAAACAAAGACACTAGAAAACCAAAACAAAGCAATAATCATTTCATGAAATATGTACACTGAGGTAAAATAAAAGGTTTAACTTGATGAACATCATGGAAACAAAACAATGTGAAATACGGCTTTTACAGACCTGATTAATCGTAGGGGGATGGGGGGGGGGTGGGGGGGGGGTACATAGCAGGAGAACAGGTACTGGTACAACCTGGGGATTTCAAATACAAACACAAACTCTACAAAGATTAAGGAACTAGAAATGAAAACACTACATTTGGCAAAAATATATGAGTTGAAAGTCTACATCTCGATGCTCTAAAGTGATGAATTTGATCCAAGGGTCATGGAAGACAATGAAGCTTTAAGTTAATAACTAGCAATAATAACCAGGTTGCCAAATCACGGCACGACGCCAATCACGTTCCAAAAATGGCAAAATCAGCAACTTGAAAATTAATAGTATATGGTCTGAAAAATATAGAGATAAAATTGTGATGTACATGGGGGTGAGGTGTAGGGGGGGGGGTGTAAAACTTATATCTGAACTAAAACATACAACCACCATACTTGCCTTCACAAGTTTGATTATCTGCAGATAAGTTCATATTATCAGGACAGGCACATATGAAGCCAGTAGGATTAGGTAAACACAGATGACTGCATTCTCCATTCAATACTCCACAACCATTGGCTTCTATGATATCAATAAAGTTCAAATATCTGTTTAAGTACACAATATCTGTAGACTGCATATCATTGAAAGAATAATTCAGGGTTACAAATCATGAACCAAGTATTTACATTCATTTCAAGTGGGACAAATCTGTAACCAAGATCCCATATTGGCTAAAGTATTTATATTCATTTTATTTATTTATAAAGCCTTAGGACTTCCCATTCTGCTCAAAAGCACTTTACAATTATTACCGGCCCTGGCATGGATCATTACTTCCTCAACTCCCTTGAGCGCATACAAGTCATTGCAGCCTCTGTAAACCCATAGACCAAGGATTAGAGCATTCACATTGTAACCTCTATCCTACCAGGTGCCCAATTATACAGCTGGATTGACTGAGGCACAGTTGTGGTTCAAATCTTGCCCAAACTTATACCATTCCGAAGCAATCAACAATATGATAGCCGGCTTGAACTGCAACATGTAGATTCCAAGCTGGCCACTCTAACCATTCCACCATCCTATGTACTCCACACCTTGCATAGATATGCATCAGGTAACATACAACTAAAACATCGAGGGATCACCGAGCAACTGTGCCTACCATGTTTGTATTTGTAATGAGTGGTCTGTGGGAAGCCTGTTTCTTATCTATCTTGTATGTCTCATGTATTTTTGATTCCTTTTTATTCTTTACTTTTGTCCCTCGGACAGGACGTAAAATAGAGGTCCCGTGTATTGGAGTGCAATACCCAATGCACGTTAAAGTACCAATCTACACCTTTCGTAAAGTGTAGGGTGAAAACCTGTTGTTGTGTTTTTTAAACCAGTTTATGTCCATTGTTCTGTAATTGTTCTTAAATTCCTTGCCGTCTTACATTTTTTGTTATTCTGAGCAGCAGTGAACCAATTTGCTTGGCCAATTAGGAGATCTCTTTGTCATTTATTCTTGAAGTGGCTATTGTTCGCAATTGCACTACATATACAAAAAGTAAAAAAAAATATTCTTAGGAAACATAAAATGTGTACGATACACACAGTCGTTCGGCGATACCTCGATGTTTTATCCAAACTTACCAGTGTGAGGTGTTTGACTTGCAGTTGGAATAATATCACATATATTATCAAGAGCTTACCCGTGTGAGGTGTTTGAATTGCAGTTGGATTAATACCACATATATCCAAGACATCGTTGATATTTGAATTCCATACAACTGTTAGATCGTTACCAGTCAGTTTATCAGCACTCTGAATACTACCTGTTTAACAGAAATAATCCCTTTAATCTTTATGGCCCAGATATGGGTTTTGCGAACCAAGGTTGTGTGGCAGAAGAGAGGGCATGTATATATATACTACTGAGGTCTGTAAAACTCACATCCTGGCCATAAAGGTTTTCTAATGTACCATATGTAATACCATGGAAACATCTTCTGAATCACATAACCACACTAATCAGTGAAAACATTATTTTATTCTCAAGAAAAAAAGATATGAAGATATTGAGAAAAAATCAAACCTGAATCACTGAGTGAACTGATATCGACAAGTGCCGACTGGATTGAGTTATTTACTAATAATTGTGTAGCGTCGACTATCTAGTTTCCCCTTGCACTGCCTGCTAAACTGAAGCCCACCTGACATGCCCTATATTGCCATTCTGTCAAATTTTTCATTCACCAAACTACAGTATTCCCATTATCACACTTTAGTCTAGTTAACGACAGTGTAGTAAGTTTGGTGATCAGCTAGTAGACGTACTTCAGCAAGATTAGAAGAAACTGAAGTACAAGAATTCATGATATTAAAGTATACAGTATTCTTACAGATTAGGTTAGTTGATAGAGGTGGAATCACTGACAACAAATTAGTTTTTATTGCCATAATAGAAAGAATTAGTGGTATTTTAAATTCTTTATAGCCACTACCAACTATAACATGTTACATAATTATAATCATATGCCAAAATTTCCTGTATCATACGTCTGGTCAGTTTATTAGAATGTGGTGGGAAAAACAGATGCTAACAACATTAAGTTCAAAGCAGATTGATTTTATACTCATTTTGAAAACTGACTTTAGTCGCAAGTGATGTACGAGACTGGCTGTCAACTTCTGTTACATTGCGAACATTTTTAGGGGCTTTATAATTTAAACAACATTAGATGCTGTTGACAAAATGTTTGGTTCCTACTAAGTCTTGTATGTTTGCCTTAGTTCATATTAATGACAACTCAGTAATGAATGTGAATAAAGCCAACACATTTTATCTCGTTTATTTTCCAAGTTTTACGAAAATGACATGAATTAACGAAGTTTTGTTCCCCTTGAATGAATGAATGAATGAATGAATGAATGAATGAATGCTATGAAATACACCTAGCAAAGACAAGGAAAGAAATGACCCTCAAGTAACAGTTTACTTCTGAAGTAAAAATTGAGATGGTACAAGTTATATACTCACCTGTACTCCAGTCAGACCAGTACATTTTATCATTTATTATCGTCAGTGAAAATGGATGATCCAGATTTGTAACAAGGCTTTTACGATCTCCTCCAACAAGATTTACAGACTCTGAAAAAAAGTTGACGACATAAGCTGTGAAATTACAACTCAAATGCAATCAATCAATATGCAAATTATGCTAATTAATATGCAATACTAAGCTCAAAATCTAGACATTCCTGTAAAACTATGTTGGATTTGTTTTTGAGGTGATGAGGCAGACAGAAACTGGTTTTTGCCATACTACCCTCAGGCTGACATTGTGAAAGATAACTTTTAAACTTTTCACTCCAAATTCAAGCCTATGATACCAGCAGAAAGTGTTTCCTAATAATTTAGGGATAGACACTTGAGTCTGAATGAATAGGTCATGTGCTATTATACAAACTGCATGTACAGTACATTTTATGACAATTGTTTCTGGAGTTTTCATGAAACTTTTACTTGCAGGCCATCTTGTAGATATATGTAATACATACAACAATCAGATACCACATAACAAAATGATTTGAAACTTACCAATTGAATCTGTGTATGCATCAATCCAGTAAAGTCGATCTTGTTGGTAATCTAAACACATACCGTTCGGCCAGCCAAGCTGGGAGTCTATAAGTATATGTCTATCACTTCCATCCATGGATAACTTTTCTATTTTAGGATGATTACCCCAGTCAGAGAAAAACATTATTCTGTGAAAAATAACAATAATGATATAAAATTTATGACCACAAAAAAGTAATATATGATATCAACTGCAATTATAATATTTTGTCATTGAATTTTTTTTCAATGAACTAGACTAGTACACATCAATATTATAGTAATTATTAATAATAAAGAGTTATTATATATTCTTATGCTGCCCTTTCTCACCCTGTGCCCAAACCATTTTCCAATTATTACCCCCAGGCAAAGACCTATAATGGCACAATGGCCTTTTACACTTCCTAAACATCTTGGAGAAAATATTAATCCATTGTAGCCTCTATATGAAATTTCCTCACATAGCTTTTTTTTAATCCTACAAGGTCTTAAATCATACAACCAAACTGACTGGGGCACAGTTGCATTTCAAAACTTGCCCAAGGACTTAAACCATTCAGGGCAGTGATAAAGCTTTGTTGATTCCAAACCAGCACTGTAACACTTCACCAATCATGACTCTTACAAATACAAGTACCAACTTTTACTTACCCTTTAGATGGATATAGTACAAGTGCTCTTGGCTTTTCAATATCTTCAGAGATAAGTGTTTTTCTGGCCGATCCATCAAGTCTTGCCACTTCTATCTTGACAGTACCAGAGTCAGTCCAGTACAAGTTATTTGCTATCCAATCAATGGATATATCATCAATGGTGTCTAGTCCTTTATCAAACACCACTTCACTGCAATATAAACACATTTCAGAGAGTCAAATTTTAAACTAATTTTGTCTTCCATGAATTATTAACAGTATGCTTATTTTGAAATAATTCTTGTCCATAAAAGTTTGTGTTTACAACAAAATGAGAGTAATTAATAGTGAACAAAGTGGCAAGATATGAAATAGAGCCAATGGCACTGTAGCACAACTACATAACTTTGTAAAAGAAACTGCTACATGAGTTTATTTTTCAATGCTCATTCACTTAATATTATACCCCAGCTCACTTAATATTATCTGAGTAAGATAACCTATAACTCCGATATTGCTAAGGGCACAGCCTTTGTTGCTAGGAACGAATTAAACAAATTATCAAACAATAACTTATTGATGAAATTGAAAACAGAAAGGATTTTGTGAAAACTATATAGAATAGTTTAGAGATTAGATCTTTTGACTACTAACATTTGAAGGGTAACTTTTGTTTTTTTCAATTTTTTTTCCTTCTCTCTCTTCCTCCCTCCCTTTGGTTTGTTTGTTTGTTTGTTTGTTTGTTTCTGTATGTGATTATAGTAGTCATATCTTCTAATTTTTTAGTAGTGTATGTATTTTAATTTTCTGTTAGTGCTGCTCCTAACAATCTTAGTGAGTCCTAGTACAAAAGGGATGCAATAAATAAATAAATAAATAAATAAATAGCGACATAAATTTGACATTTATATACAATTACCTGATATTTCCATGAATATTAACCTTATTGATTGTATCTTGGTGAACATCACCATAATAAACTGTCTCAGTGGCTGTATGGTAGTCCAAACCTATCACATTGAAAAGGTTACCAAGGATTGTGTCGGCCATCTTGTCCTGGTTGACTTCTGTGTCTAAGTACAATTGTTTTATTGCTTTTCTTGTTGAGAATAGAAGTGATGGAGAAGTTGACTTGCTTTCTGTATTATGAGTCAAGAATCAACAGATAAACATTAGCTGCTCAGTTTCATCAATGATTTTAGAGGAAGACTTGGGTAAAGTGAGTTGGGAGCTCTGAAATATGTCACATGAACTCACTAGTACCCAAAACAAAAACACTGGTAGGAACCCTGGTGGAAAAACTTGGGAACTCAAGTAGAATTATAATCTTACTACCCAAAATAAAAGCACAATTTGTTAAATAGACTAGTGACCTGGAGTGTATGATGAAATCAGTACTTAAATAGACTAGTAACCTGGAGTGTATGATGAAATCAGTACTTAAATAGACTAGTAACCTGGAGTGTATGATGAAATCAGTACTTAAATAGACTAGTAACCTGGAGTGTATGATGAAATCAGTACTTAAATAGACTAGTAACCTGGAGTGTATGATGAAATCAGTACTTAAATAGACTAGTGACCTGGAGTGTATGATGAAATCAGTACTTAAATAGACTAGTAACCTGGAGTGTATGATGAAATCAGTACTTAAATAGACTAGTGACCTGGAGTGTATGATGAAATCAGTACTTAAATAGACTAGTGACCTGGAGTGTATGATGAAATCAGTACTTAAATAGACTAGTAACCTGGAGTGTATGATGAAATCAGTACTTATATAGACTAGTAACCTGGAGTGTATGATGAAATCAGTACTTAAATAGACTAGTAACCTGGAGTGTATGATGAAATCAGTACTTAAATAGACTAGTAACCTGGAGTGTATGATGAAATCAGTACTTAAATAGACTAGTGACCTGGAGTGTATGATGAAATCAGTACTTAAATAGACTAGTAACCTGGAGTGTATGATGAAATCAGTACTTAAATAGACTAGTGACCTGGAGTGTATGATGAAATCAGTACTTAAATAGACTAGTGACCTGGAGTGTATGATGAAATCAGTACTTAAATAGACTAGTAACCTGGAGTGTATGATGAAATCAGTACTTAAATAGACTAGTGACCTGGAGTGTATGATGAAATCAGTACTTAAATAGACTAGTGACCTGGAGTGTATGATGAAATCAGTACTTAAATAGACTAGTAACCTGGAGTGTATGATGAAATCAGTACTTAATAGACTAGTAACCTGGAGTGTATGATGAAATCAGTACTTAAATAGACTAGTGACCTGGAGTGTATGATGAAATCAGTACTTAAATAGACTAGTAACCCAGAGTGTATGATGAAATCAGTACTTAAATAGACTAGTAACCTGGAGTGTATGATGAAATCAGTACTTAAATAGACTAGTAACCTGGAGTGTATGATGAAATCAGTACTTAAATAGACTAGTGACCTGGAGTGTATGATGAAATCAGTACTTAAATAGACTAGTAACCTGGAGTGTATGATGAAATCAGTACTTAAATAGACTAGTGACCTGGAGTGTATGATGAAATCAGTACTTAAATAGACTAGTAACCTGGAGTGTATGATGAAATCAGTACTTAAATAGACTAGTGACCTGGAGTGTATGATGAAATCAGTACTTATATAGACTAGTAACCTGGAGTGTATGATGAAATCAGTACTTATATAGACTAGTAACCTGGAGTGTATGATGAAATCAGTACTTAAATAGACTAGTAACCTGGAGTGTATGATGAAATCAGTACTTATATAGACTAGTGACCTGGAGTGTATGATGAAATCAGTACTTAAATAGACTAGTAACCTGGAGTGTATGATGAAATCAGTACTTAAATAGACTAGTAACCTGGAGTGTATGATGAAATCAGTACTTAAATAGACTAGTAACCTGGAGTGTATGATGAAATCAGTACTTATATAGACTAGTAACCTGGAGTGTATGATGAAATCAGTACTTAAATAGACTAGTGACCTGGAGTGTATGATGAAATCAGTACTTAAATAGACTAGTAACCTGGAGTGTATGATGAAATCAGTACTTAAATAGACTAGTAACCTGGAGTGTATGATGAAATCAGTACTTAAATAGACTAGTAACCTGGAGTGTATGATGAAATCAGTACTTATATAGACTAGTGACCTGGAGTGTATGATGAAATCAGTACTTAAATAGACTAGTAACCTGGAGTGTATGATGAAATCAGTACTTAATAGACTAGTAACCTGGAGTGTATGATGAAATCAGTACTTAAATAGACTAGTAACCTGGAGTGTATGATGAAATCAGTACTTAAATAGACTAGTAACCTGGAGTGTATGATGAAATCAGTACTTAAATAGACTAGTAACCTGGAGTGTATGATGAAATCAGTACTTAAATAGACTAGTGACCTGGAGTGTATGATGAAATCAGTACTTAAATAGACTAGTAACCTGGAGTGTATGATGGAATCAGTACTTAAATAGACTAGTGACCTGGAGTGTATGATGAAATCAGTACTTAAATAGACTAGTAACCTGGAGTGTATGATGAAATCAGTACTTAAATAGACTAGTGACCTGGAGTGTATGATGAAATCAATACTTAAATAGACTAGTGACCTGGAGTGTATGATGAAATCAGTACTTAAATAGACTAGTGACCTGGAGTGTATGATGAAATCAGTACTTAAATAGACTAGTAACCTGGAGTGTATGATGAAATCAGTACTTAAATAGACTAGTGACCTGGAGTGTATGATGAAATCAGTACTTAAATAGACAATACATAGATCATAATTTTCACACATCAGTCTGTTTACTTACTCTTGCAGGTACTTCCATCTGATTGGATCATATACCCTAAAGTACAGGAGCACCTGTACCCACCACCTGGCGCCAGTAGACACATGTGATCACAGGTAGTCTCAGCGCAGGGATTTATACCTAGGGGAATAAACACAAATAATAATAATAATAATAATAATAATAATCTAAAGGGGCACAGGCTGAGTTTAGATGGTTTTTACTTTTGTAATACAAAATGCTTTACATAAAACCATGGATAAACTAATCATGTATAGTGTTTACAACGATTCATGTAGCCGTGACTTGTCACTTTTTACCAACCATTCAAGTCATGCATTGTTCATATAATGACAGGGGTTTCCGCAGATTTGTTGATACGTACCAACAATTACATCATCAAATCTTTTATATATTATATCTAAAAACCAGGATTGAGTTATTTCAGGTATCAAGTAATGAATGAGTGTGCTTCAGGAAGTAGAATACAATATGTAACACTTGGTCAGCAAAAAAATGTCTAAACTCTGAGCCTGCGTCCCTTTAATTTATAAAGTATCTAAAATCCACAGAGACAGTGATCAGTGCCACATTCAAAATACAGAACAAGCATAAAAAATATAAAAACTAATTTCCCAAACTAAGAGAAGGCAAGATTAAAAAGGTGTTTTCAGCATATGTTCAAAAAAATTGAAATATCACAATGATGGATTTAGAGAGGGTAAGAATTCCATAAAACTGGTGAAGCAACACAAAGTCCTATCACCATGTTTTTTGTCCTTGCTGTAACAGTACTAAGTTTAAAATGGTCAGCGGAACATTGACTACGCCCCGGGACATAGAGACTGACCAACTCACTAAGATATGGAGGAACAGAACCATGAAGACATTTAAAAGTGATGACTAAAATCTTATAAATAATACGTTGACATACAGACAACCAATGTAATTCCTGTAGAAGTGGAGTGATATGAACATGGCGCTTCGAACGTGCAATAATTCTGGCTGCAACATTTTGTACATAAGCGCTTTATAGAGTACTGATCAGGTATGGTAATCAAATAGGTGAATGTACAATTTTACTGGTGATGACTGAAGCCCTACAAGTGCACTGGTTATGTATAAGTGTGGGGGTGATGACTGAAGCCCTACAAGTGTACTGGTTAGTATCATATCTACATGTATGTATAATGTCCATACCATACATCATTCACATATTAGCTATAAAATTATCATTTCTTACCTGTTGGTTGTAGAACTGGATGATAGACTAATATTCCCATCGGTCTCATCATATCAGTAATCAGAGTAGCATGGTTCTTTCCAGTAAACTTATTAGCTGTTTCCACTGACCCAAGTAACCAATCTGTCCAGAATAGACTGTCTTCAAACACAGCTAACGCAAAGGGATGGTAGACTCTGTCTGTTACAACCTCCTGAAATGTACAAAATTTGGACATCAACATATTTTATATGTATAATCAGCAGTGCAATGAGAAGATTTCAGTATGTTACCAATTCATGAAAAAATCAAAACACAGTGAAATTAAAGCTTTTTATACATAATCCCATGAAATCAATGTTACTTTTATGTCATACTGTGTCTTGTATGATTCTGCGGACTACATGTACTGGCTCGAATTTGTATTAGTCTGTGGAATCATACTCGGAGCAGAAGGAAACCATACGACCGGCCTTTGAAGGCTTGGAGTCCAGTGCCACTGAGAGATGTCCCCAACAACATAATCAGGAACTTCAAGACAGTTCCATATCTGGACAGCTGAGTGGATGAAGCTTCTGTCCAGTGAGTAGGTTCTGGCATCTGGGATGGCGAGTGTATGATCTGGCATGGATGTACTGGACTGAGTCTCACACCATCTATCCAGTGGAGGAGGAAGCATGGTGTACATGATAGTCTTGTGGATAAGGTGTTGATGATGTTGTGGCATGTAGAACCTGTCTCCTGTTGCATGTTGTGTTTGATAACTGTCTTGTGGGCAGGGTGTCGATGTAGCTGTAGACTGCTTAAAGCTTAAAGAAGTAGCTGGAGCCAGGCTGTACTGATCAAGTTAGTAAGCAATATGTTTGTTTACATGTCAGTGAGTCTATAAACAATGATGACCTATACAATAATATGTTACTTAGTGACTGAACCTGAATAATGTGAACTTTGCACTATGTATGACCAGGGACATATAAACACATACATGTCCCTGATATGACATTAGAAGTATTTCGTTGATGGTTTAAAGACATTTTCTGGCTGATAAAGAAATTCATTTTTTGGTCAGAGTTCTATACACAAAGTCTCAGCTTCAATTTAATTAATTTGAATGTGTAATGTTTTGCAGATGGAGCAAATTCAGAATGATTGGCTGTTATTGATATTATTTCTCTAGTCTTAGTTTTGCATGATGTTAATATATATTCTATATGACCTTGTTCTCGCAATAAGTTATTATTATTTTAATGCCCGGCCCAGTTAAGGTAGTTCATATGATTGTTAGAAGACTGACGTGTCATTAACAAGCAGTTTCCTGTCACTCCAATATCGCTGCCTAATATCACTGCAAGGGAGTTGAGAAACAGATATACTCACTGTCGTCATGATTTATTATGTGTTCACTCTTGTATGTATCAACAGGACAGTGGAGGACTGGACTCATGGCCAATGCCCTAAATATTGTAAAACTGTGAGCAACCGACTTAGTAGATTTTCAAATGCTATAACGGTAGTAGTATGATAGCAAAGTATTAGCAAATGTTTTGGACAAAAGCTTAATAATTATGTATTTCAGCCAATCAGAAGCCAGTGGCGATTTGATGGGGTCAAGCGTGGTCATATGATGCCGTCCATTTTCCACAGATGTACGAGACATACAGTACGTACAAGCTGATGTTAGAGCACACTCGGTAAAACCTGAAATCCCTGCGTCCTTTCACTGATCAACTTTGGGAGAGCAGTTTTTGGACCCTGTTGTGTGTTGTGGCAAAGGTAAATTTAGGTGACACAAAAATGTTTCAATGGTGACTATCCGTGACAGGCACTCGAGTCAATTTGTATGATTTTTAGCAGAACTGAACTGAGGTTCAGTAGTGCTGTAGAGATCGCCCAGTGTGTGTGTGTGTGTGTGTGTGTGTGTGTGTGGTGCTATGAATATAAAGCCAGTATATGTAGATATTTTGTTGATATTTTACTGTATTTTAATGCCATGCACTTACCTGAATAGACCCCCCCCCCCCACTGTTCAAAGCAAGATACAAATAAATGGCATTGTATTATTGAAAACATTTATCATTTTATATGCTCTAGTGCTGCAAGTGTGTGTATATTGTTTTATATAATTTGCTTGTATAATGTGTGAGATGTAATTATAGTACCGTGCCACTGAAACTATAGTCATTCTGGTCTGGTAGTTAACAATAACACACCCCTTTCTTTCTCAAATATGGTCAAAACTTACAAGTGGTTCCTAGTTTTGTCCAAAGCAGTTTGTTTTGTGAAACCAAACATTAATTATTTATCTTGTAATAAATCTTAGATAATGTTGGTGAATATTTCTCAATGTTTATTCCTCTCATTTTCACACTTTACAGTTTATCATGGAGAAATTGGACCATTTATCCATCACAGTGCCTAGTGATGAAGACAGTCAATCATCAAGTACACATCGATTTCAGGGAAATGAGGTACGTTGTCATCAAAATTTCATATCACTCTTGTGCTGGTTAAGAAATAAGGAAATACTTCAAGCTTCTCTAACTATCCTTTAAACAAATTTCAAAAGTGTTCCTTTAAATCCTGACAGTCAATAATATTGAACAAATCTGAATAGACTCCATCTTAGCTAAATGAACCACTAAATATCTCTGCAATGATCAATTCAGTTGGTTCACAGAAGAAGTTCAAAGTACAATCATTTACCAAAAAATTGCCACAAGTAGAAAACTGAAGATACCTGCCTCCTGTGAACAAATCTGAAAAGCCTACCTCCAAGTGACATGCACATACAATATCAAAGCAATCCAATAGTTGGTTTCAGAGATGATAATAGAACAAGTTGACAGACAACACAGATCAACCTAACCCATAAGCTCCGCTCAGCTGAGTGTCACTAACAGCAAAGCTAAAAATCAAATGTCTTGAAACATTAAATGAATTATGTTTAGATTTGTTAAAATTGTCATTTTTTGTATTGCATTTCAGGAACCACATGGCAGTTTCCCGGAATTATCTGATAAGCCACAGATAGAGGATTGTAATGCCAGTCATCTACTATATGTACAGCGTGCACGTGATGAGGTAAGCCTATAAACTGAAGACTATTACAAAAAACAAAACATTTATTAAGTAAAGTAAATCCACTTGTACTTTACCATAACCATGTCACTACTTGGCGACTCCAGCACAAACTTTTTAAGGACTATTTGAAGAGTTCTTTATGTGAAATGTAATTAAGTAACTGTTTGTTTTGGATGACATGATAAATCTATTGATGTCAGTGACATATACAAAATTATTAACTGATTATAGGAAACTTTATGGATCAAAAAAGATGCTGTTAAGAAATAAGGAAATGCTTCAAGCTTCTATATATTATCCTTCAAACAAATTTAAGAAATAAACTTTCTAATTTATTATCAGGCATCTTCCAGTTTGGAGGAGTCACCTGACAGCTTACAGGATTTTGAAGTCAGTCGTCGAGCTGAGGGTCCACATGCTGAGGTAAGTATAAAGACTTTCACAAGAACATTTTATTAAGTACGGTTATCCACCTGTACACTGTACTTTATACAATTAAACCATGTGGCTACTTGGTCAGATTAACCAGTGATGCTTCTGAAGGAATGTTTGAGAAATTCTTTAGGAGAAATGTAATTTTGGATGACAACAACGGATATCAGTGAGACATAAATCTGTACAAATGGAACTAATTGGACAATTTATCAACCACAATTTATCTTCATATCTAAAAGAATCTAATATATCATAATTTTCATAATTTTGATTAACGTTTACATAATAAATTAATTGAGATTGATTAATATTGCAAACATTTCATCGCGATTTCCTTCATCTGTTTCAGCATTTGACAAATTCAGATACTCAAACTGATACAAAGGAGAATAAAACAACTGATCTGTTTACCCCTGAAGAGGAAAAAAGAGTAACAAATCTTGAGATGTACACTTCTGAGATGATAGACAAAACTATGAAAGTGATGAAGACCCAATTTCCTCACATCCAGGGTTTAGAGGCTCGTGCACAGTGCTACAAGTGTAATGATGACTCATTATGTGAAAAGTTCTGTCAGTGCAAACCATTTTCTCCTAAAGAAAGTTCAGTCCAGATCCTGAATAATGGGGCCGACCATGGCATCACCATTTACAACACAGGAGAAAAGATTTCACTAGTAGACAGTAGTGGTGACTATTGGGATACACTAACAGGGCTTGTGTTTTGTGGAATTTCGCATCTGTACCAACATTTCACAGATGAATCAAAAACACTAACAATACACTTACGTATTACCGCACAAACACAGAAGGAGGAGAAGACCTGTGGCCTCTTTGCAATAGCCTATGCATGTGAGGTGTGTACTGGGAATGAAGAAGGTTTACCCCAAATAGAGTTTGACAAAGACAAAATGCCAAGCCATCTTTTGATGTGTGTGGAAAAATGGAAATTCACACAATTCCCAAGAAAGTCAAACCATCGCGTCAATGATAAAACCGAACCAGTAGTCAAATTTCGACCAAAGGTAGAAGTTAAGAAGACACCCAGTATTGGTGATATATGTACTTTAGATGATAAATTGACATTTGTGTGTAAGAATTCTGAACCAGTAAAGTGCTGTCGATACCAAACAGAATTTGATGTTGAATGGTACACAACATAATGGAAATACATTGTAGACATTTTAGTGCAATCAGAGCTATGTTAAGATCCATTCCCGTCAAACAGATTGACACAGGGCTACACCCAAAAAAACAGCACCCTCACTAATGGCAATCACGATTTCAATCTATTTCTGTACTACTAGTAGAAAATATCAACCACTGATTAACATGAGAAATGTCTAATTATTGGCATTTTAACAATTATCAGTGAATATATTGTGGTTGTCTGTACAGTTTTAACATGGTGACAGATTCAACACTAAGCATTCATTCAAGATTTAAACTAACCACTTCCCTATCTACAGATAATATTGACCACTAATGTATACAGACACAATGTCTCTTTATAAGTACAATGTAGTTGACCAATTTTAGTAAATATATCTTTGGTAATTTTAGTAAATATATCTTTGGTAATTTTAGTAAGTATATCTTTGGTAATTTTAGTAAATATATCTTTGGTAATTTTAGTAAATATATCTTTGGTAATTTTAGTAAATATATCTTTGGTAATTTTAGTAAATATATCTTTGGTAATTTGATAAAAAAATGTCACATTTGCAGGTAGTGCAGGTTTAACTGTACATTAATTTGTATTCAATCTATCATCAAATGTCAACTTACGACAACGATTTGTACTTAAGCCCTAGAACATAGCTTTGTAAATCTGTCAATATCTGAGCATGCTAAATCCTGCAGAATGACACAAGCACAAAGACAACTTTTACTTGCATTGTTAGACTAAGTAGGCTGTATTATACAATATAGGTTTGATATTTCAACTAAGAATGATCAAACCTACCATACACGTATCAAACTGATAATGCTGGCTCAAGTTTAACATACATTCACAATTTCACATATTTGAATCAATGTTCAAAATAACATATTGGTCCAATTTTCTTAGTGCTTGCCTCAATTTTTTATTCACCCTGTACACTATAAATGTTTAATAATTTAATTAACCAATTAGGCCTAAAAAGGTTTACAAGTCAAGACAAGGAATTATGCTCATCAACCAAGCTACTGTAGAATTTCTGTGAGTTGTGTAATTTTAGTTTTAGCATAATTTTATCTCTGTAGTGTAAACCTTTTGCTTGTGTGAAACTCGTGCATTATTGTCCTTCACTAACTTTGGGTGAACTTGTCATCACCTTGTTGAAATTGACAGGTCAGTGACTATCCCACGCACTATATCCCAGGGATTTGATAGCCATGATATCCGGAGAATATATACAACTGTCATATTTTGTATCCGGGGTCATTAACAATTGTCAACTGCAAGGACAGCACAAGACAGATTTGTATTGCCAAGCCAGGCATGGCTTTGATTAACTTTTAGCCAATGGCTTCAATGACTGGGTAGGTCATCAGACACATTAACCAATGGAGACTGAGTTTTTGGCTATGAATGACATGCTGTGTGAGCACATGTTTCATGATATAAGCCGGTGAAAAAGTGAAGTTCAGCGGGCGAGGGGACGAGAGGAAAGGAGAGCAGAGAACAGCAAGGCGAGGTGAGGCAAGGAATTCTGGAAGCAGACCAAACTGAACAGTGGGAGCAGAGCCCAGCTGGTTCAAGTGTGCAAGTAACAGACAGTGGTAGCAGTATTGGGCATCTGGAGATAGTTCTACGGAGTGTGGAATCTTCAGTCGGAGCCAGCTCTACTAATTGCTGTGTGACTGCCATCGCTTCTTTGTGTGTACACCCGCATTCGGACACTAAATTTATATGCTCAATAACAGCACAGTCAGATAAGTAATTCTTTTGCCGGCCGATATATTGTTTGAATGTTTATATAGTCTTTTTATATAGTTAATTAAAGTTGATGTTTAATCATATTTCTGTGTGTCCTGTAGTTCATTACAGCAAGCCATCCCCACAGATCACATTAAGGGTTCCGTCCCCCCGACTTACCCACAGTTTATCAAATTTTAGCCTGTGAAACTCAGGCACGGGAATATTCCCAAAATTTCAGATATCGTCTATTCATTCACAAATGTGGTGAAAGGCGATTTCTCTACACTTGTTTTAATTTTCAGTAAAACAACATGTCTTTGACCAAGTCAGTATAGTTCACTGTGTCTGTGTTCATCTTTCTCCATCACTATACCCCACCCCCACACCTCCCCTGCCTCCCATCCCTTCACCTTTTCGACCCGTTCCAAATTAAGTCACAATTGTGCCATATTTTAGACCATCTTGTGACTCCGACCCAAAACTTTCTTTTATGTGTTCAAGAAAAAAATAATAAAATCGCAAAAATTGTGAAGTCTCATGAGAAAAAGTGGATGCGGAAACTGACATCAACTTAAAAAGACAAATTGAATATAAAACTGTTCTTCCAATCTGTAATGACTGTACATCTGATAAGAAGAAACCAATAACACATAGACCATTTGGAAAACAATGGAAAACCTGAACTAGACACTCACACATGAAAAAAATTTATAATAAAATAAAATAAAAATCTACCCACCCCACCTATTCTAAAATTGAGAAGTAGAACCACACAATTTTTTTTATTAGGCCTTTAAACACTTGATGTATTGTTATTTAAGGATGGACAGATTTAGTTATGCTTGAAACTCACCTCAATTTGATAATTTTCTAAGTTCATCTTCTTAATACTATCTATCTTTGCATCAGCCCAGTATAATGTATAAGTTGTGGTATCCAGACTTAAACCATTAGGCCAACCCAGTCCATCATTAACTAGAATGGTTCGTTCAGACCCATCCATTCCGGCTTTCTCTATTTTAGCATTCTCTCCCCAGTCACTCCAATACATGTATCTAAGACAATCAAATAATGAAGTAAGCATTGCCCACATAGAAAATATTGAAAATACAATTTATTAGAACAATTCTTTTTGAACCCCACTGACATTATATATCAGTATAGAGGAGCTGTGATATTTAAACTTAAATGCAAACCTGAACCCAGAACTACTGGGAATGAAGGAATGAGGGTACTCTCTCCAAGTTGGTGAACTTTCAAAAATAGATATCGGTTGGTCCAAATTATTACTGAGGGTGGGAGGTGGATACACAATAGTCAGTTTTTTGTCCAAATTGCTGGGAATGGGGGGGGGGGGGGGGGCAAGGGTATACTCATTCAGTTGGTGGCGATCTATTACGGTTGGTCAAAATTGTTTGGGAGGAAGAGTGGGGCAAAGAAGGGTATACTTGCCTAGGAGGTGGATCTACGACAAATAGAAATTGGTTTGTTAAATTGTGGAGGATGGGGGAGCTGGGTACTGAGCACCCAATAGACCCAAGTTGGTCCAAATTTCCTGTCCTGGGGAGGGGGAGAGCAAGGTTATATTCATATAGTGGGAGGGGGGGGGAGGCGACTACTCACCCAGTCGGTGGATCTACCACAATAGACCTTGGTTGGTCGAAACCACTATTAATAACAATTGTAGACATTTGTCCATCACTAGTACAGATACCAATATATTTGAAACCAGCATCAGTCCAATACACATTATGAGTTACCCAGTCAACAGCCAACCCATCAGCAGTGTCCATTCCTGTAAACAGTCAGATAGTCTATAGACCATTAAAAAGTTTTCAGGGTTGGTTTGTTTTGCACAACAATGAATTTACACAATGTTAGAATAATCAGCCTTGTCAAACATAATGGGTTATTTTTACAAATATTAAACAAACAAGAGGTCTTCCTTGCTTTAAATGTATTAATCATTGTATTTCTGAACTGACATTCTATGAGTATTCCCTCATTTCCTTTGTTTGTCTCACCTGTAGACATTACTGTTTTTACATCACTTCCATCTAAATGACTAGATTTCATTGTTTGTCTCACCTGTAGACATTACTGTTTTCACATCACTTCCATCTAAATGACTAGATTTCATTGTTTGTCTCACCTGTAGACATTACTGTTTTTACATCACTTCCATCTAAATGACTAGATTTCATTGTTTGTCTCACCTGTAGACATTACTGTTTTTACATCACTTCCATCTAAATGACTAGATTTCATTGTTTGTCTCACCTGTAGACATTACTGTTTTTACATCACTTCCATCTAAATGACTAGATTTCATTGTTTGTCTCACCTGTAGACATTACTGTTTTTACATCACTTCCATCTAAATGACTAGATTTCATTGTTTGTCTCACCTGTAGACATTACTGTTTTTACATCACTTCCATCTAAATGACTAGATTTCAAAGCTTCTTCATTCACATCAGTCCAGTACAGTCTCTCCAGGTGTGCATCAACACCTAATGCTACAGAATTCTCCAGGTCATCGTGAATCAGGAAGTACTCATTTTGATGAATATAAATACCCCTAATCTCTTTACGGGATGAAAATATCAACCACGGATCGCCATCTGTAGAGACAGACATCAAGCTTATTACACTCTATCACAAAGAACATTTGTTCCAAACACATACTCAAAAATTTTTATACCTTAAATATTTCGACTGCATACTTCACTTTTTGTCAACAGATTGAATTAAGACACAGCCATTATTAAGAAGATGTGACCTAGCAGATGGGGAGCTAGTCTTGCTGCTCGACGTTCAGGCTTTCTTTCGATATATAAGCGAACGAAGTTTGCAGTGAGGGCTTCATCCTCGATAGCGATGTTCGGTCGTGTGTCGTATTTTATCGGAAGAACATCCGAGGTCTAGCAGATAGACTAATGAGGAGCTTAATAAGGGGTCAGTATATGTGCATGGAAGTTTGCATCACCCTCTGCAAGCTTGGTCACATTTTCTGAAAAGTGGGTCATTCTGTTGACAAAGGTTGAAGTATGCAGTCAAATATTTTCAGACAACAAGTTTTAAGTTTGTTTTTGGAACAATTTTTAATGCCTTAAAAGTTTACCATTTGAAGATAAAATTAGCACATCTCAAATATACAAATTTTTGTTATCATATTCCTAAATTTATCAATAATCTATAATAATCTTTATTCATCCATTGTAATAAATTTGAAAATTTGTGGAATGGTTGCCACAGAGCAGCATCCTAGTGTTGAAGAAACATGGGGAAACCAGAGTACTCGGAGAAAACCCGTGTTCTTCCACAGGGTCAAACTGAGCATCACCCTTCTGACATAAAGATCCAATTAATTTTTACCTAGCTGACGCTTGGTGGGTTCAACCAAGACTACAGAGGTAAGAGCTAGGTGTACGAGCTAACCGCTTGGCCACCGACAAACCTGCCACAGAAGACTGACTAATGATAGCATCTATGCATAGGTGGACAGTGGGGTAAGACCTACTGAGACAATTAACAATTTAAAAGCATTGGATCCAAATGTACAAGTGAAAGATTGGAGTGGGCTATGGTATACACCTGTGTACCTTACACATTATGCAGACATTGTTTACAACAAAACAAAGCAAGGCAATAATTATAAATGGAATTCAATGTCTCAGTTTTAAATTCTGATCAACCTGTGTTTTAAAATCCTGGGTACTGGTATTCTGACTCAGTTACAGGAGAAATGAAGCTGACTTGGTGTTTCACTCATGGGACATGATGTTTTTAACATAAAGATAGACACAATTGAACCGTAGACTAGACTAACAATAACAGAGACACAATACACACAGCAGAAACCTTTACCCAGTCACATTGAAATGTGACAGTACTTCTATAATTTGTTTACAGTGCAGTAGAAACAGGCTTCTGCTGGAAAAAAAATTACACATGAACTTGATGAATTCAATGGCTTTAATATGATTACTTTCCAACTGATAATCAACATGTTAACATGTCTACTTCTACATCCCCACAGTAATACAACTGTTACAACTTTATTGTTTCTCTAGCATTTGGAGTCATCTCTCTTTGCATAAAATTCATCCTGTCTCATTATCTCATGAGTGAAACACCGAGGCAACTTCAATTAATTTCAATCTCCTGTATTACATTTTGTCAGTTGTTCTTTTTAACTGAAATCATTTCTGCAGCATACATAACACTTGTCTGCAACTGTTGGATCACAACTAAATTGACTCATGGTTCTACCGGGTACATCATCAAACAAACCTACCATCACATGAAAAACTAAATTAATTTACATACTTACCAGCTACTTTACACCTGTGACCATCTGGTTCTAGTTTATACCCATCCATACATGTACATTTGTAGCTGCCTTTGGTGTTAATACATCCCTGGCTGCACAGTCCAATCGTTTCCATACACTCATTAATGTCTGCAGAAAACAGTATTGAAGTAATTAGAGTACATGTAATCTTTGAAACTGAATCTAACTGACTCTAACTTCTATTCTACTATGAATTTACTTGTCTTGAAACATTTGGACAAAAGTTAGAAACTGTGAAATGTTTTGCATGATCATATACAGAGATCTTGGTATTCATCCTGTGTTCTATGTTTGAGTCCTGTATATCAAGTGAGTTTTTTATCATGTGTACGTGTGCATGCACACATACGTGACACTGTGCATGTGTGTCCATGCATGCATTTGTCAGAGTATGTCTGGGTCTGTGTATATGTATGTGTCGTGTGTGACACTGATCGACACTGCATGTCATGCGTGCATGCCTTACCTTCACATGTTTTGTTGTCATTCATGAGTCTTTGACCTTGTTGACATTGACACACCGGTCCTTCTGGTGTCATTAAACACAGTTCATTACATCCTTTCTGTTGGCACAAATCAAATTCTGAGAACAAATGTAAGCAAAAGATGAATTACAATTTGATTGCATACAATCTCAACCTTAGAACTTGTATACTTCAAACAAACATCCGTACATAGACCTATTAAACATACACACTAACTATGACATTAGATTAATATGCTAATTAACAACCAATGGTTGTCTATGCATAACAAGTGTGTTACACTGTAGACATTATTATCAGAACAGATTTAATTATCTTAATAAGCTTTTAACTCTTGAAATCTCGACTGCCACGGACGAGTTTATTGAGATGAAAGCAAACACAGGATACGTTGTGTATTGGTTGAAGTATACATGGTAAAGATAAATACATTGTACAATGTATAACGATATCTGGTCTTAATTGGCTCCATGCGCAATATAGGCCATTGCAGACTGCAAACAGAAAATTGAGAATACACCCTCGCTCAAATTGGGGTGTCATCACCTCATAGTATATTTCTTAACAGCTTTGTTCCTTGTAGATCTGTAGAAGTGTAAACCAGGAATCCAATGTTTTTCGCATTGTTCAGACATCGAGGAAAGCAGCAGTGCTCTATAATTAACTAAGTAACCTATATCATGTATACCCCCAAGGTACACACAGACAGGATCAGTAGCAGTGCCACCATGGCAAATTTTGGAAAGGCCTATTCCTACCTGGGAACTTATAACCTCATTCACCAGACTGACATGTTTTGGTTGACATGTTTTGGATCAGAAAAGAGATGATAGTTAACTGCGCTATCTATAACAATGACAGTGACTAGTTAATTGGACTGACTGATTGATCAATCAATTAATTAATTAATTAATTGATTGATTGATTGCATGAATGAATGAATGATTGGTTGATTTGAATTGATTGAATTGACTGACTGACTGACTGACTGACTGACTGACTGATTTGAATTGATTGACAGAATGGTATGGGTTGATATGAATTTGGCCACTATAAGAACAAATTCAGACTACAGAACAGTTTTTAAAAAATTAACATATCCTTACCACACATATGTGCTTCATCAGATTGGTCACTGCAGTCATAGTTACCATCACATACCAACACCATCCTAATACAACTACCATCACCACATTCAAACTCTGACTCCCTGCATACAGACGCTGAGTCTGAACCTACAAGTACAAAGTAAACAGAGTGATGTTTAGATATATCTCTGACTCACTGCTTACAGACTCTGAACCAACAGAGTGAGGTTTAGATAGTTTATTAATTTTAACAATGAATATTAATGAAATGTTTTACACAGAACTTGAGAAGGGAATTGTGCTGACTCCCATGATGCAATGTGGCCAACAGCAAAGACACCCTAGAATGGCGCAAGATCAACTTGATGTTTCTCTGAAATTGCAAGTAATTGTAGGTGATGTAAAATCATGAAATGACTCTCGTTAATTGTCACTACCAACATAAAATACCCAGACACTGATCTGTAAACTTACCACAACCAAGTTCATCATCTCTACCAACACAGTCTGCCATCCCATTACATACCCAGTCACTCTGTAAACTTACCACAACCAAGTTCATCATCTCTACCAACACAGTCTGCCATCCCATCACATACCCAGTCACTCTGTACACTTACCACAACCAAGTTCATCATCTCTACCAACACAGTCTGCCATCCCATCACATACCCAGACACTCTGTACACTTACCACAACCAAGTTCATCATCTCTACCAACACAGTCTGCCATCCCATCACATATCCAGACACTCTGTACACTTACCACAACCAAGTTCATCATCTCTACCAACACAGTCTGCCATCCCATCACATACCCAGTCACTCTGTACACTTACCACAACCAAGTTGATCATCATCTCTACCAACACAGTCTGCCATCCCATCACATATCCAGTCACTCTGTAAACTTACCACAACCAAGTTCATCATCTCTACCAATACAGTCTGCCATCCCATCACATACCCAGTCACTCTGTACACTTACCACAACCAAGTTCATCATCTCTACCAACAGTCTGCCATCCCATCACATACCCAGTCACTCTGTACACTTACCACAACCAAGTTCATCATCTCTACCAACAGTCTGCCATCCCATCACATACCCAGACACTCTGTACACTTACCACAACCAAGTTCATCATCTCTACCAACACAGTCTGCCATCCCATCACATACCCAGACACTCTGTACACTTACCACAACCAAGTTCATCATCTCTACCAACACAGTCTGCCATCCCATCACATACCCAGTCACTCTGTACACTTACCACAACCAAGTTCATCATCTCTACCAACAGTCTGCCATCCCATCACATACCCAGACACTCTGTACACTTACCACAACCAAGTTCAGCATCTCTACCAACACAGTCTGCCATCCCATCACATACCCAGTCACTCTGTACACTTACCACAACCAAGTTCATCATCTCTACCAACACAGTCTGCCATCCCATCACATACCCAGTCACTCTGTACACTTACCACAACCAAGTTCATCATCTCTACCAACACAGTCTGCCATCCCATCACATACCCAGACACTGTACACTTACCACAACCAAGTTCATCATCTCTACCAACAGTCTGCCATCCCATCACATACCCAGACACTCTGTACACTTACCACAACCAAGTTCATCATCTCTACCAACAGTCTGCCATCCCATCACATACCCAGACACTCTATACACTTACCACAACCAAGTTCATCATCTCTACCAACGCAGTCTGCCATCCCATCACATACCCAGACACTGTACACTTACCACAACCAAGTTCATCATCTCTACCAATACAGTCTGCCATCCCATCACATACCCATATTTTAGGTATACAATGACTATTCTTACACTTGAACTCTCCTTCCAAGCAGTGTAGAGGACCTAGACAAAGACAAGATATGAACATACAATGACAGTTACCTCCTGTATGAAAATAATTTCCATCAACAAACTTCTACTGTTACAATAGATCGTTGGATAGCCAAATAAAATTTAAAATTGCACAAGTTGTAACTGCATGGGTATTATTTTTTTGGATCAGACAACCCACAATATATTCACTAAAAATTGTTAAAATACCAATAATAAGACACTGTTCATGTTAATTAGAGTTTGATTTTATCCATAGGTAGTACAGTTACAGGTTGTAATCATGACCATGTTAGGTGTGGACCCTAAAATCACTTTGATGGGATTATTGTACCATGTAACATCAATGTACAGCTACACAAGATACATTTACCCACGTTAAATTAATACTGTTTAGGATGTATGATATTATATGTTAGTCCCTATACCTAACAAAACAGTTTTTAAATATTGCATCTCAGTACAACATTTATACTTTGCTGATAACAATTTATATACATCACAAAGGTTTGTTCTCCTAAGACATAGTTTTATGTAAATTTCATAATCTTAAAATCAAACTTTACCACAGGTTTCGGGTTCATCCTCTCCATCCTGGCAGTCAGTTTCACCATCACAATGCCATTCCTTAGGAATACATTCATTTGTACTGTTACACTTGAAGTACGCATCCTCACAGTCAATTGGTGACACCGGCAAATCTGAAATGTAATCAAAAAAGTTGATTTTAGATTTAAAACACATATAGTGTATTCATTTGATTGTAATAGTAGCCTTCAGGTAAAAGGAGATTATCAAAGCTGATAGAAACAAATAACTTGGTCTCTCATTGTGACATGAACTTGAGAAGCCCTGTGATGTTGTCAAAATAAACAACCCCCTTCTTACAGCCCTGTGATGTTGTCAAAACAAACAACCCCCTTCTTACAGCCCTGTGAGGTTGTCAAAACAAACAATCCCCTTCTTACAGCCCTGTGATGTTGTCAAAATAAACAACCCCTTTCTTACAGCCCTGTGTTGTCAAAAAAAACAATCCCCTTCTTACAGCCGTGATGTCAAAACAAACACCCCCTTCTTACAGCCCTGTGATGATGTCAAAATAAACAACCCCCTTCTTACAGCCCTGTGATGTTGTCAAAATAAACAACCCCCTTCATACAGCCCTGTGTTGTCAAAATAAACAACCCCATTCTTACAGCCCTGGTTAATTTAAGTAAACAAATAGATAAAGTTATCAAACAATATCTTATTGAGGCAACAGAAAAGATTCACTAACATTTGAAGCACAATTGTTTTTATTTTCATTTTATCAATCTTCTTACCTCACTTTGGTTTGCTTTTGTTTTGTTTGTTCCTGTATATGTTTTTACTCGTCTTTTTTAGTAGAGTATGTATTTTAATTTTTTGTTTCTGCCGGTCCTAACGATCTTAGTGAGCCCCTGATACAAAAGGGATGCAATAAATAAATAAATAAATAAATAAATAAATAAATAAATAAATAAATAAATAAATAAATAAATAAATAAATAAATAAATAAATAAATAAATAAAATAAATAAATAAATAAATAAATAAATAAATAACCAATGATAGTTTGCACTGGGTGGTCTCACTAAATACATCCATGGGTAAACTTCAAACCTATTTGGCCACTGACAGCATTCTGTACAGAATTAATCATCAAGTGCAATTATTTACCACAAAGTACTTCATCCGAATTATCTTCACAGTCATTGTCTTCATCACATTGCCAAGTAGTTGGTATACACCGACTATTTTCACATGCAAATTGACCCGGCTCACAGCTATGGCTTTCTGAAATCAGCAAATATATATCAATACACTATATTGTATGAGGCTTTCTGAAATCAGCAAATATATATCAATACACTATATTGTATGAGGCTTTCTGAAATCAGCAAATATATATCAATACACTATATTGTATGAGGCTTTCTGAAATCAGCAAATATATATCAATACACTATATTGTATGAGGCTTTCTGAAATCAGCAAATATATATCAATACACTATATTGTATGAGGCTTTCTGAAATCAGCAAATATATATCAATACACTATATTGTATGAGGCTTTCTGAAATCAGCAAATATATATCAATACACTATATTGTATGAGGCTTTCTGAAATCAGCAAATATATATCAATACACTATATTGTATGAGGCTTTCTGAAATCAGCAAATATATATCAATACACTATATTGTATGAGGCTTTCTGAAATCAGCAAATATATATCAATACACTATATTGTATGAGGCTTTCTGAAATCTGCAAATATATATCAATACACTATATTGTATGAGGCTTTCTGAAATCATGACATTGATATATTATCAATACACTATATAATATTGTATGAGGCTTTCTGAAATCATGACATTGATATATTATCAATACATTATATTTGATGTTATCCATTCAGTTTCCCATCAAATTTGCATATTAATCACAAGTTTTGTTTTTTAAGTAATGCTTTTTCCCCCTTGCACTCAAAATGCTATAAAACTTGTTATTACCCCTTGCATGGCCCTATAATGACATGTATTTTTTTGTATTTTCTCCACTTCTTGGGGAGCATATATTTTCTAAATTTGTCCATATTATACTATTACTAGGTATACACTTATTGCCTGGCTATGAGGGCAATAGTAGACGTCTATTACCACGACATCTGCTATGCAGCAACAATTTCCCAAAACAGAAAACTACGGTAAAAACCGGTAGTTGCTACGTAACAGCATGAGGGGTAATACGATAAAGCCAGTCAATATGTGTTTTTATAGCACATCCCATTCCCAGGCACGTATTCTTTCTACGGTCAATATAAATCACTGGTAGGACTCCTGTGATAATGTAATAGTGCCCTAAGAAAAATAGAAAATGAATATACCCTCTGTATGCAAATAAGGTTATTAAGCATCACTAGTCCATACCAGGTGACGGATGATCTACATGTAAGCCAATCACTGAATGCTGTATGGCAGCTCCTGCACACGGTGTGTGACTGACATTGCATGAAAGATGACAGAACCAATTGAAATGGCAAAGATTATAATTACATGTAGTTCTGTTGAAATGTGCTAATTACATGAAGAATACTCTGTTGCTAGGAGACGTACCACAATTTTCTTCATCAGAACCATCACTGCAGTCGTTATCATTATCACAAATCCATCTTTTCAGAATACATACACCATCATTGCATTGTGACCAATCACCACTACAGATGTTACTATCACCTGGAGTTGGAGGAGATAAAAATCTATATATAGTCAACAATTGTCATAATATCATACACTTCCCAGCTACACACCACATTAAGTATTCACCAATAAATACAATTATGTTTTCCTAAGTCCAATTTTGTCTTAAATGTAAGTACTATTTTGTAGTCTAAACCCTTCAATAAGATAAAATGTCTTCAGTAGAATAAAGTACAGTGTCTGGTTTACAGTTCTGGTTATAATATGAATAGACTGTAACTTGAAAGGAACTGTTTCTAGTGTCTAGCTCTGACTGGAAAAGATTCATTTGTACATGGTATTTTGGAAGTAGAAAAGACAGTCATGTTTTAACCAGATCTGTTGAGACACATAACCTATCCAACAGTCATTTTCATCAGATCTACCTTTGGCTGGTAAAGACTGGTCTCATCTGGTTTTAACCAGACATATGACTTTAAACCACAATCAGTTTCATACCTTTGGCTGGTAAAGACTGGTTTCATCTGGTTTTAACCAGAGCTGTTCAGATATACATTTGTATGACTTACCACAATCAGTTTCATCAGATATATACCTTTGGCTGGTAAAGACCGGTTTCATCTGGTTTTAACCAGATATATGACTTACCACAATCAGTTTCATCAGATCTATCAATACAGTCCTCTTCACCATCACACTTCCAAGATCTCTGGATACAATGTCCACTATTACACTTGAATTCACTGGGGGAACATGTCAGCAATTTACCTATAGACACAAGAAAAGTTGAAAAAAATACCTTATCGTTGTACAACATGCTGACACACCAGGCCAACAACACACACATCACTCTGTGTTATTGGTTAAGGGGACATTTACTCAATGTACGAGTCAAAATGTCAAAAATCACTAGTCTAACATTTTTCCCAATCTTTCATAAATTATATCTGAGAAAGCATAGCTGTAATAGCTCGTGCAGCGGCTGCAAAGATGCCGAGTAGCGGCTCCATGACTAGTACGCATGTGCATCATATATACTATGCGAAAAAAATTGGTGGTTTTCACAGGGATGCATTGTGGCGTGCAGTGACTACACATGCGCCTTCCATATACTACGTACATTCTCCACACGCTACCATATCATCATATAGCATAGGCGACATAACATCACCATGCATTGCAATATTGTAACAGTAGGCCTGTTGGCACGATTATCGTAACATTGTAACGAGTATCGAGGCATCACTGTACCTCAAGGAGAAATTGTTACACTCCATTTGGAAGTTTTATGCATGGTGGTACGCGATACGGACCAATGATGACATAGCGCAGTTTAATTTCCGGGTTAATTGTGGAAGTGGGGTTTTGACATTTATATTGTCGATAATTGTTTTTTTTACATGTTCTACAAGAATAACTACTTTCCTATCTTTGTTGGTACAGTAACATTCCTAAATCATCGAGCTGAATTGAGAAATCATGATGTTCGGCAACATGTCAACAAAACATTTGTCCAAAGACCAACATACGTTGGTGGAGGGTCTATGATTACAGATATGGCTGATTGAAAATGAACAATATTAATCTAATGGCTATGATGGTTTTCGAAACCAACAACTGCATAGAGTGTTGACTTTCTTTACTTCTCGTCCATGTCAGAGAATTAGATGTCATTCAATAAAATAAATTTTGATGGTCAATACCCCTGGAAAATGACCCAAATCAAGTGTATCAACCCTGGCCCAGACAGCCGGTCACAAATGAATCTACCCTGTGTGAGCTTATGGGCTTTGCCTATAGTTATGATATTATTTTATCTGACACTTACAATCTGCTTCATCTGTGCCATCACCACAATCGTTGTCTTGGTCACAAACCCAGTTCATTGCAATACACTTGTTGTTACCACAGAGGAAAGTATTAGCAGAACAGCTACCACCTGTTAAAACAATATGACATCAAATTACCAAACTTCCGGTTGACAAAATGAGGTCACCGTTGCAATTTCACGCCAAGCTTTTTGGGTGACAACTTAAATTTATGGTGACATGACTTAAAATTTCACTGAAGTGCAACAAAGTGCAGACAGGTATAGAGGTCATCATGTCACAGGTAAAGTCTATCATGTGCCTTCTATGGATTTCTAAACTTACAGATGCACTGGTTGTGAAACTTTTGTTAGATGTAATGACTATTGTAATAAATATTTGTAATAATATCATACACTCTGATTAGTATTGAGTCCCCTGTGGATAGATGTATTTGTGTGGCTATACACTCTGATTAGTATCGAGTCCCCTGTGGATATATAATGTGTGGCTATACACTCTGATTAGTATCGAGTCCCCTGTGGATATATAATGTGTGGCTATACACTCTGATTAGTATCGAGTCCCCTGTGGATATATAATGTGTGGCTATACACTCTGATTAGTATCGAGTCCCCTGTGGATATATAATGTGTGGCTATACACTCTGATTAGTATCGAGTCCCCTGTGGATAGATGTATTTGTGTGGCTATACACTCTGATTAGTATCGAGTCCCCTGTGGATAGATGTATTTGTGTGGCTATACACTCTGATTAGTATCGAGTCCCCTGTGGATAGATGTATTTGTGTGGCTATACACTCTGATCAGCATTGAGTCCCTTGTGGATATAGTGTATGTATTTGTGTGACTGCAGTTATACACATAGTTTGTAGCAATATATCCAATCAAATTGATTTTTGGATCCACATCCCTGAATATATTTTATGATTTTCGGAACCTACTACTATTACTACTTATAGATAAAATTGACCTCTACTTGACATGTACAGTGTCTAATTATTGGTATTTTAACAACTTCACAGGGTACTAGACACTCTTAATGGTTAAAATAACATCCTAGTTACAGATAGTGCACAACAGATCACAGGGCAGACACTCTTACAACTAGTGAACAACAGATCACAGGACAGACACTCTTACAACTAGTGAACAACAGATCACAGGGCAGACACTCATACAACTAAGTGAACAACAGATCACAGGGCAGACACTCTTACAGCCAGTGAACAACAGATCACAGGGCAGACACACATACAGCTAGTGCACACAACAGATCACAGGGCAGACACTCTTACAACTAGTGAACAACAGATCACAGGGCAGACACTCTTACAACTAGTGCACAACAGATCACAGGACAGACACTCTTACAACTAGTGAACAACAGATCACAGGGCAGACACTCTTACAACTAGTGCACACAGCAGATCACAGGGCAGACACTCTTACAGCTAGTGAACAACAGATCACAGGGCAGACACTCATACAACTAGTGCTCAACAGATCACAGGGCAGACACTCATACAACTAAGTGAACAACAGATCACAGGGCAGACACTCTTACAGCCAGTGAACAACAGATCACAGGGCAGACACACATACAGCTAGTGCACACAACAGATCACAGGGCAGACACACATACAGCTAGTGCACACAGCAGATCACAGGGCAGACACTCTTACAGCTAGTGAACAACAGATCACAGGGCAGACACTCTTACAACTAGTGAACAACAGATCACAGGGCAGACATTCTTACAACTAGTGAACACAACAGATCACGGGGCAGACATTCTTACAACTAGTGAACAACAGATCACAGGGCAGACACACATACAGCTAGTGCACACAGCAGATCACAGGGCAGACACTCTTACAGCTAGTGAACAACAGATCACAGGGCAGACACTCTTACAACTAGTGAACAACAGATCACAGGGCAGACATTCTTACAACTAGTGAACACAACAGATCACAGGGCAGACATTCTTACAACTAGTGAACAACAGATCACAGGGCAGACACTCTTACAGATAGTGCACAACAGATCACAGGGCAGACACTCTTACAACTAGTGAACAACAGATCACAGGGCAGACACTCTTAATGTTAAAAGTTTAGAGATATACTACACTAACATACATATGCCTACACTCTGGTTTGGATAACAGACATGTACACACTGCATAATATTACTGGAATGAATGCAACACTCTGAGAAGTATCAATTATAATGATTGTCGCTGAGCAAAACTGAAAATGACCTGAACTTTGAGTTCTTGGAATATTTACTGTTCTATTATCTAGAATGCCTAAATTTCTGAGCAGAAACTAAACATTTACATCATGTTTCCCCCTCCCCCTCTCTCCCCCCCCCCCCCCCAAGTTCACAGCATGTCATACCACATTCCACTTCATCTTTTCCATCATGGCAGTCATTCATTCCGTCACATTTCCATCTCTGTGGAATGCAGCGTCCGTCAGTACAATGGAGTTCTCCATCAGAACAAGTTTTAGATTCTGTAAAAAAAGGTGTACAGGATAAAACTATGATTTAGTGTACATTCATTCCTAAAATTTTGGAACAGTGTAAAATGTGACTAAGTAATTACAGTGTGTATGTCCTGACAGAATATCATGGGTATAGGGTATGTCTACAATCGGGAATACGGCAAACTCAAACTGAGCAATTATAGATCTTACATTGCAAAATAACTTTTAGCCCCCCCCCCCCCCCCCCAAAAAAAAAAAAAAATATCTGGTTCTGGTCAGGGTAATCTTTCCTAAGTGGTGTGATGACGTGAGTATTTTTTTTTCCCCAATTTTTTTTTTTTTTTTTGCAAATAAGTAAATACACATTTTTTGACACTTTACATACTCTGTTCTATCATATTCATCTCTTGCAAAAACTTCCTTTTTCTTCGAAGCAGTTTAGGCTTTGTATTTAAGCAGTCTTGGCATGTAGGGTAGATTGCAGCTGCTTGTTCTCCTGATATCAGGAATAAATAAGGAACGGGAAAGCAAAAATTATCGGAAAAAAAAGGATCGATGTGAGGATATTCAGGGCACGTGCACGCTGACCAGAACCAGATATATATATTTTTTTGGCCTTACCTAGTAAATAAACCCACCTGAACACCATATCTCACTTTTACATTTCTCAGTGTTGAGATCTCTTCTTTAAAAGTGGAGTGAATAATTCTGGGTGCCCTCTCATTGAAACAAAAATGACTTCTAAAATTTACTATAATGCCAAAATTGTCACCCGACTTCAAAAACATTAACTTTACATTCTTTACAAAAAGCTACATTTTGAGATATTTAGGGTAGTACATCATTTTGTAACCTCCACGGTGTATTTAAGTAGTTGGTCTTTAAAAACAAAATTCATTTTGGGGTTAACATTTTGGACAAAACAGTTATCTGACAGAGTTACTGAAAAAGTTGGCCGATGTCAAAAAGAATATTAATCCTATCAAATCCTTACTGCTCTACTTATAAAGTAAAAAAAAAAGATAAGAACCTGGGATTGAAATCTTGGCCTTTAAGGCGTCAAGTGAAAAAATCAAAGGAAGACTAGTGTTTCATTTCAATGCATAGTCATTCAAATACTAACAATACTTTGAAATGTTATCATCATGTTACAATAAGAAGGGTTAGTACTGACCAATACATCGGTCGTTTTGATAGAGAAATCCAGTTGGACAACCACATATAGGTCCAGTAGGGGTAGGCAAACATAATCCACCATAGCATTCTTCAAAGTTGCTTTTTTCAACTTCACTGCAGACACTTGTTTCTGAAGTAAAAATATGTTGTTTTTTTATATTTCATGCATTAAAATTGCTGATAATATTATCTGACTAATCTTGTATAATAATCAACATTTTATTTACATGATACATGTTTTGATTATAAATAGTACGTTTGTGCTGAACAATTGTGACACTCTTTCGATCTTACCCTACTAGACTTCGTTACAACACAAAACTATGTAATTTGTCAATATGTTGCAGTACTTCATCTTCATAATTTGATAAAGTTACCATACAGTACAGTGGAGTCATGATGGGTGAATGGTTAGCGTGACCAGCTTGGAATCTACAGGTTGCAGGTTCGAGCCCCGTTGCTGCCTGCTGTTTGTTTCTGAGTGGCTAAAGTCCTTGGGCAAGATTTGAACCATGACTGTGCCTCAGTCAACCCAGCTGTATAATTGGGGAACTGGTAGGATGTAGGTTGCAATGTGAAGGCTTTAATCCTATGCGCTTAAACGGCTGCAATGGATTGTATGCTCCCCGGGGAGTTGAGGAAGACTAAAGGGCTGTTGTGCCATTCTGATCCGAGCCAGGAGTAATAATTGTAAAGCGCTTTGAGCATGGAGTGGGAAAGCACTATATAAGAACCCAACATTATTATTATTACAGCAGGTATTACCTTTAACAGTTGGTTCCATGAAGACCCTCACATCATATGTACCAGAAACGTTGACTGTCATTATATTGTCTAGGTGTCCAAAGAACTGATGTTCATGTAGACTGTACAACTGTTTTCTATGACTGTCAGTCCAAATTAATATGTCCTCATACATAGCTATACCATATGGGTTGGTTAGGCCATCTATTAGACGATATCTATCAAATAGAAATAAAAAAATTTCATTTTAAAAATCATACCTTACCAATTACTGACAGTACAACAAAGTACATTCATAATTTTCCTCTTTCTCCTCATACAAAGAACACACTAAAAATAGTAATAATCCTCTTATTAAAGTGGCCATATGGATGAGAATTTGGTATTTATTTTGGATTTTTATTTGATAAAACAGCTTCACTATGTTCTTCTACTTGAAAAAATAATGTAAAATAACATATACCAAATCTATGTTCATAACTCAATACATTGCAAAAAGATGCAAAAAGTTTGTTATTGTACGTACAATAACGAACATTTTACACATTGTTTAATGTTTTGCTGTTTATTGAGATGTGAACATGGACTTGGTATATGTTATTTCACATTATTTTTTCAAGTACAAAAACATAGTGAAGCTGTTTATCAAATAAAAATCCAAAATAAACACCAAATTCTCATCCATATGGCCACTTTAAAGGGGAACACCACTCCAGGATATTGATGTATTTTCATAAACTTGGTTTCTGGAAAGTCATTTCATGATTTTACATCTCATAAAATTTGCATGATTGCCAAGAAACACCGAAATAAACTCTATATATTGTTCTCACACGAGTCCACTATTGCATCATGGGACTTCAATGGCAAGTATATACATATGTATTAGATGCACACTGAATATTCATGACTCCTAATTGCTTATTACCTTTATCTTTATTTAATTGTCAAGATATCAGTTGATTTGAATACCATGATATACGAATACAGCTTTGTCATTGGCTGATCCACTCTACTGTGATGTACTTTTACCACCACCCCCCCCATCGCCACCCCCCCCCCCCCCCCCACCCACCGCCATTTCAAAAACCCATTCCTTGTGTACCTTTGTTTACCATCAAAGTCAGCCATTTCAAGACTGTTATGTCTGGCATCAGTCCAAACAATACGTTGTAACTCTTTATCAACAGTGATGTGATTGGGCCAGCCTACATTGGTGTCTATAATGGCTTGTCTGTCACTTCCATCCATGGCTGCACGTTCTATCTTTGATGTTACACCCCAGTCTGTCCAAAACATCAACCTGTTAAGATTTAAAGTCATTTACAATTATTCTATCAAGACAGCTGATCTGAATTCCTACAACACAACAGTGTTATAACAGCACTGCTGAACATTGATGTTACAACATACAGTAGTAACTATACACAGAAGATAACTTTACTGTAAGAAATAGCATGGACTCTAATAGAAACAACTGCGTCAACAAATCAGGAAGAAAACTTATTCAAATGTGCATTGACTGTAATCTTCTAATTTTAAATGGCCGTACTATTGGTGATTCCACGGGTAACTATACATATTTCTCACCCAGAGGCTGTAGTACAATTGATTTTGGTATTGTTTGCAAACCAATGTATGAATTAGTTCAATATTTCAAAGTTCAAAATTTAACACATATCTCAGACCATTGTTCTATATCGATGTCAATAAGACTAAAAAATTCACCAAGTGCAATCCAGCATAAAACAAACAAATATCAACTTTCTCCTCTCCCATCAAAATACATCTGGGATGAACATGCTGAAACAAACTTTAAAGAATGTCTTCAATTTAAGACACACACCCAGCATATACAAACATTTCTTAATACAAAGTTTGACGATGCTGACTCAGCACAAAATGAATTTGAAAACCTTATCAACAAAGTCTGTGAGAATAGCCTCAGAAGATTCTCACCCAAATTAAATAAACACACTAAAAAGCCAAAAAAAAAAAAAAAAAATGGTTTGATGGTGAATGCTGGCTCATAAGACGGGAATTTAAAAAACAAGCTAAATTAATCCAAAATGAACCAAATAATCCAATGATTAGAGAAATGTTCTTCAAAATAAAAAAATTACTAAAAAAAACAATCCAAACAAAGAAAAAAGAATTTAAGATAAAACAACTAACTGAGATTGAAAACCACACAGGGGACACATCAGCATTTTGGAAAAAATTAAACAACTTGAACGATGACTCTTTCAATAAAACAAGTAGTGATCTTATAGAACCCTGTGAGTGGTACAACTACTTCAAAAAATTACTAAATCTAAATAATTCTGAACCCCTTACAAATAATAATTCTGATGTAATAGATTTAGAACAAAGATTAAACCCAACATTAAAACATGATCTTGATAAACCAATATCAACCAATGAAATAAAACAAGCTGTTAAAAACTTAAAAAACAATAAAGCTACAGCAGAAGACAAAATTTGCAATGAAATGATAAAATATGGACAATTTCAGTTAATAAAACCAATCCATAAATTATTTAATATTGTATATAAATCTAACGTATTTCCAAAATCGTGGAATGCCAGCATTATTGTTCCGATCCACAAATCAGGACCCAAATCAATTCCATCTAACTACCGAGGAATTGCTATATCTAGTTGCCTTGGCAAATTATTCACAAGTATATTGAATAACAGGCTAACCGAATACATAGAAAACAAAAACATTCTACCATCAGAACAGTTTGGTTTTAGAAAAAATTGTCGTACTACGGACAATCTATTTATTTTAAAAACAGTTATCAATAAATATTTATATCAAAATGAACAACAAAAAACAAAACAAAAGGACAACAAAATTTATGCTTGTTTCATAGATATGAAAAAGGCATTTGATAGCGTCTCACATGATGGCCTCTTCCAAAAAATGCTTTCTAATAACATATTTGGTAACATGTATAAAATGATTAAACATATATACAGAAATGCAACTTACAAAGTGAAAACCAAAAATGGTTTAACACAAGAATTTAAATCATCTGTAGGAGTCAAACAAGGCTGTAACCTTAGCCCTACACTATTTAATATTTTCATTAGTGACCTACCAAGAATTTTTGATTCAAGTCATTGTGACGCACCAACTATCAATAACAAGGCAATCAGTTGCCTACTTTACGCTGATGATATTGTCCTTCTGTCAAAATCGAAGCAAGGGTTACAACACTGCCTTGACAAATTATCAAAGTACACACAGAAATGGAAACTCAAAGTTAACACTATGAAAACAAAAATCATGATATTCAATAAAAACAACAGACTGTTACAAAAAAGTGTTTTTTTCTTTGAGGGAGAAGAACTAGACATTGTAAAAAAATTCAACTACTTAGGTCTAATTATTTCTCCAAATGGAAAATCAAAAGAAGCAATGATGAATTTAAAAAACAAAGGGATCAAAGCATTATTTTCACTAAAGTCAAAATTAGGCAATCTTAGAAATCTAAGTCCACAATTAATGCTAGATATATTTGATAAACTAATAAGACCAATAGTTGTATATGGGTGTGACATATGGAGTGATGAGTGCTGCAAAGATTCACCAATTGAAACTGTAAATGTTAACTTCTGTCGGTTTATACTAGGAGTATCAAAGAAAACCACTAAAATGGGGATTTATGGGGAACTTGGAAGATTTCCATTAGATATATTTGTGAAAAAACAAGCGATAAAATATCTCGTCCATGTAATGAATACAAAAAACAACATATTACGAGAAGCTTTCAGTTTCAACAAAGAAAAAAAGACAACCTGGTACAAATCCACAACTTTGTACCTACCTAATAGTGACATAAATCAATTACAAGTCAATGAAATCAGTAAAAAAATAAAAACACAGCAAATAATCAACATTGAACATCAGCAACAAGCAAGCTTCATCTCACAGTGGAAAAACAGCTTAAATAACAGAGAGGAAAATGGAAATAATAACTGCAAACTCAGAACATACAAACTCATTAAATTAGATTTTAAGCTTGAACCATATCTAGAAAAATTAAATAACCCAGAATTGCGATCAATAATCTGTAAATTCAGACTAAGTGACCACAAACTTGAAATTGAAAAGGGTCGTCATCACAAAATACCAGCTAAAAGCAGATTATGTAAAATATGCAACTCAACCCTTGTAGAAGATGAAAAACACTTTATATTACAGTGTCCCCTGTATAATTTACTCAGGCATGACCTCTTTAGTGAAGCTGCTAAACATATTAATAATTACAGAAACTTGACAGAAGAACAACAATTTAAAGAAATAATGAGCAACAAAACTCTAATTATCGCACTTGGAAAATATATCAAACTTAGTAATATAAAAAGGGAGCACCACCTACAAAATACTCATAATATATAATTTGAAATGTCTAAATACCCTTCATTATTATTTTTTCATTAATATTATGTTTCAACTCGTTGAATAGTTATTGTTGTTGTTTTGTTTTGTTTTGTAGTCTTTATTATGATGTGTAATGTTACTTTTGAAAAGCCTATAAGTGTTATTATTATGATTTTTTTTTCCCAATTTTATTTTAGTTGTACCTTTAACAAATCCCCAGGGTTTTGTTACGTGTAATCAATAAATACTAAATACTATAAAGCCATGCAACTGGCATGGTCATCTCCCCCAGAACTGTTAGTGTTACAGTGTTGCTCAACACCAATTTTACAGTATATACTGATAGTAGCATATGTACTAACTGGTCTGTTCTTACAATACAACAATGCTACAAGGCTATAATGATATAGCAACGACAGCCACACAACTGGTCTTCTTAGCCTGTTACAAGACTCGGGCACAGCAATACGAAGCACCATTGTTAGAGCTGTTACTGTGCTAGCAAAGTAACCATAGCACTGTAACTGGTCTGCTCCTACAACACTGTCACAACAATGTTAGTCTATGAGCTGTAACAGTAACAGTACTGCTAAGCACCAAGATGTTACAGCTGGTGTAGTGGTACCATCAAATATGTAGTGGGTCTGCTCCTAGTACTGTCACAGCAATGTTAGTCTATGAGCTGTAACAGTACTGCTAAGCACTGAAATGTTACAGCTGGTGTAGTATAGTACCATCAAACATGTAGTGGGTGTCTGCTCCTAGTACTGTCACAACAATGTTAGTCTATGAGCTGTAACAGTATAGCATTAATGTTACAGCTAGTGTAGTACCATCAAACATGTAGTGGGTCGCTCCTAAAATCAGCTTTGATTCACTACAATTGATAACTTACCCTTCTTCAGGATACAAGACCAATCCTCTAGGCATCTCAAGAGATGTCTTGACAAGAAGTCTTCTGACACTACCATCACTACTGATAACTTCTATAGTCTTGTGACCCATGTCAGTCCAGTAAATACTTCCTGTACTTTGATCTATTCTCAAAGTCTCACCCAATGCCAACTCATTGTGAAGTAAAGTAGTTAAATGTGTTCCATTCAACCAGCTGACCTCCAAGTTACCTAGTAGAATGTATGTAAGCAATACAGAGTCATTCTTCCAATTCCAGTTTGGACAAGCAATAATGCATGTATTTCAAGAATAAAATGTCTTAGATTGTAGAAGACAGGTTGGGTTATTCAGTTGAATGTGCAGATCGAGTCACATGAATTGACATACCTACATGCTTTTCAGTTGAATGTGCATTCACATGAATTGACATACTTATTTCAGTTGAATGTACAGTCACATAAATTGACATACCTGTTTGAACATCAATCCAATACAGAAGTCTTCTCTGCCAGTCAACATCCAGAGTGAGAACTCTATGCACTGGTATTTCTACTTCTAGTAATTCCTCAACACCAGTAGACATGTCCATTGTGTAAAACAATGACTCATTGGTGTACAAAACAGACAGACCTGTCAAGAATCAAATTTGCATTTTAAAGTTTTATCATACCTACATGTACAAGAGTCTTTGTGTGTATAGTCTACAGCATCTTAATAATAATAAAAATGATAATTTATTTATATAGCATTAGTATCCACAATCAAACACATGACCAAAGACACTTATTAAAAACTATAAATGACATTCAAAAAAAAAGTTTTCTCTCAATAGGATTTAGCTGCTAGGGACTTGGCTACCTCAAAAACAATTTGTATTGTAAAACTTTTAACCTTTTATCATTCAAGTTTTCCATTTACATACCTGACCAATTTCATCTCTTTCATGCATGTATCCTGTTTTAAAAGAATTCTGTAATTGTTCATTTACTTCAGTTGTGATTTAGAAATCTTCAGATAACAAGCTTTGACTGTTACATTACAACACAGCAGCATATATACAACTCACCTATACAACGATGACCATCAATATCTAGATACTTATCACCAGGACAGGCACAGATAAAACCTGACGTTGCTATGGGAGACAGCAGACAAAAGTCACTGCACACAGCCGCATTGTTTTCAAAGCATAACCCAGGCTCTGTAACAGAAGCAGATAATAAACATTTTGTGATGAAAATAAGACATGTCTGTAAACATCTCAGGGATACATAAAAATGGACCTTCAACATTCAGTAATATTTGTACCATATAATACAGGTACTGTAGCAACAGTGCAATAAAGTTATTTTTTATTAAAGTGGCACAAGCTGAGTTTATAAGTTTTTTACTTGGGTGAAAATACTGACATAAAACCTTGCAATCAATGCATGTCTTCTATGTATGACCTTACAATTGCTTTTTGACAGTGTTAGTACAGTTTATAGCATAGTACTAAGGCATAAAAAAATTGTGTGGTTCCAATTACATTCAATTTTAAAATAGGTGGGGTAGGTAGATTTTTTATTTTATTTTATTAATATATATTTTTTCATGTGTGATTGTCTAGTTCAGGTTTTCCATTGTTTTCCAAATGGTCTCTGTGTTCTTTATTTCTTCCTATCAACTGTACAGCCATTACAGATTGGAAGAACAGTTTTATATATTGTCTTTTTAAGTTGATGTCAGTTTCTGCATCCATTATTTCTCATGAGATTCACAATTTTTGTGATTTTATTATTTGTTTCTCGAATATGTAAAAAGAAGTTCAGGGTTGGCAGTGAAAAGCTAGGTGGGGTCGACCAGAACCAAACAATTATTTTTTTAGGCCTAACCTACAACAATCCCAAAAAATCCTTATATCTCTTTATTTAGAAAAGAAAAAAGAAAAGTCTTCCAGATTCAATATCTATTCCTTTTACCTTCAATATCTGGCTGTCTTAACGGGTGGAACACTTTAATATCAGTAGGTTTCCATGATGACACAACTGTTGTCTGCTCAGTACCAGTAAACTTGAAGGTGCTGTGAATACTTTGTGTATCCCAATCACTCCAATACACTCTGTCTTCAAACACTGTCACACTAAACGGATGTCCCAAACCTTTTTCTCTGACCATCTGACGATCATTACCAAACAAATCACAGGACTCTAAAACCTAATATGGCAATTGAAAACAAAGTTAAGGGGTACTGACTCATTAAGGCAATAAACAAAACTACATACAATAATAACAATAATGATAATATTATAGAATATTTACAATAAGCCAGTTCTCTGGAGAGCTCCAGGCACATACAAGAACAATACAATAAATATTAAAACTTGTCAATGCTGGTAATAAGTAGTTCTGTATCACAACCAAGGTTTCTAAATATTTACTTCATCAATCCTGATATAAACTTATTACTATACTACTTATAGACAAAATCAACCTCTAATTGACATGCCTACAAGGACTAATTATTGATATTTTTAACAATTTTCAGTGAATATATTGTTGGTTGTCTGATCAATAAAGTAATACCCTATTACAGCTAGTGCTGCTGTTTTGTAATATAAATTGTTTGGTCAGGTAACCATGGTAACATTCAACCAAAAACCTGAAAATATCCAAGTCTGTTTGGACACCTTGGAAAACAATACCAATCATCTGGAAGTTTTCTCAAGAAAGGATAATGTTGGATATCAGGTATTTTATAATTTTAATATCCAAGAAGAAATACCAACCTTTAATCTGCCGTCTATCCAGAATAATCGTTCAGTGGTAAAATCAATAGTCAGTCCATTAGGCCATTGTAAATCTTTCCTGACAATAATCTCACGCATACTTCCATCCATACCAGATTTTTCTATCTTGGGTACACTACCCCAGTCAGTCCAGTACATGTTTCTGTAAACAATCATTTTAGAATTTAATCATAACAAAACTCCATGTACACATATGTATCTTTTGCAGCCTATAAACGTTCACTTGGTATATAATACATTACATTTTATTGTACAGGTGAGTGTACCTTTGGATCAACAAGTTAGCTAATTTCTTCATATCTGGCAGATTATTGCACAAACTCTAATGCACAAATGCCAGTACTAGGGCAGTAATATACCAGATGTGCCTTCCATGAGGGACAGCAAACATTTAACCAGATGTAAAGTGAAAGCCTTCCATACGGGGAAGAGAACTGAATGCCCACTGTAAGGACAATACACTTCTGATTAGTTTCAACATAAATAATCAGAATGCAAAATACATGTAATAAGTTTATTGCTATTAATCCCATAATTGGTCAATTTCATTACAGCAAACGACTCCTCAAGACTAAACACTACATCAACAAGCTTTGTAGGATATATGTATGCAATCAGTTATCAACATTGATACATACAATGTAATATTACCTGTGTTTTGGGTCAAGGACAATGGCTTTAACTTCATACATATCAGACTCAATTAGAACCTTGTTAGCTCCATTAAGTAAAGCTACAATTATTTGATTTGGTTGACTTGTTGTCAGGTACAACTGCTTTCCAATCCAGTCAAAACATAATCCTTCAACAGTACCAATATCTGAACAGAAAATAGTTATAAATAAATATGTCATTAAAATGTCACTTTCTTTCTCTTGATTGCTGTCCAAACCTAGTAAAGGTACCACCTTTCACCAACAAAGTGTTATTTGAGTTCTATTTAGATAAAAGAAATTGTACAGTCAACTAAAAAGGACCAAGCTAATTTCCGTGCATATGATGGGAATAGTGTTAATTCACTTTTAGGGTAATGCTGTGATTTGCTATTACAGCTAGGAGTGAACTTGTAAAAACAAATCTGCTCATTACAAATCCAGATGACCATTTTTCAGCTCTTTGGAAACAACCAACTGAAGTGACATTTGTGAAGAGTTGTAATAATTTAAATCATGGCAACAAAAATATATACTGTTATCCTTTTAAACCTGTTGGTCGTTCCATTTTCTGATTTTTGTTTTTGAAAATGAACAATCTTAATCAATTTCACATATAAACCCACCTGGCAGAATCTTCACTACTCTCTTGTCAGCCAATGAGACTTGGTATACACTTTCATCAGTAATATTAGCATAATAGATGATCTGGTTTAGCCAATCAAAATCCAGTACTGATAGAAGTGGTTGACCTGACACAATGACAGTATACTCAGACGTTGGATGTAAACCAATCATTCTCACTTCATGTTTGTCAGTGAAAATCAGTTTGGGTTCTGGGCCTGAAATAATAATGATATAAACAAAACAGGTATACGAGTCATTATACCATGTACAAGCCAAGTTATTGTCTTTGAACAGAAAATATTGAAATCAGACTATACAGCCCAGTCCTTCAATGTCACAACAACCTGTATCTACATCACTATAATAGTTCTACATTGTTCAAAATGTAACCAAGTCAAATGTTCAAAATAGCCATCAATTTTTCTTAAATTGTTTGCAGATGCATACTTTCATATTATTTCCAAATATTTTTTTTTCATTCAGCCAGGAAATACTCCTGACCTAAGGGTTTGTCATTACACACAACTCATAGTGACATGGCCCCTTAGGTCACTCACATTTCCCTTGGCTGAACGAAGAAAATGAATATGTCTGGATGTAAACGAGGTTATCAAATTTACAGGTTTTCATATTATCAAGGTGAAATTGGTAGATATTTCATTAGCCAGTTGGCAAATGTACTTATCAATGACCCTACGGGACACTTGATCTGCTTACCGGGCCAAAGGCCCTACAGGACACTAGATCTGGGTCAAATCTACTTACCAATGGCTGGACAGGACACGAGATCTGATTCAAATGTACTTACCAATGGCCCTACAGGACACTAGATCTGGTTCAAATTTACTTACCAATGGCCCTACAGGACACTAGATCTGGTTCAAGTATGTAATCTTGATGACACAGACACTTAAAGGAACCATATACATTTATACAAGTATGACTACATGGTTTGACCAGTGCTTCACACTCATTGATATCTATAGGTATATACAAACAAGAAAATTTATAATGTTATTAAAATGATATTATTTGGCAACTACCCTGCTTGGTTAAATCACTACATAACTATTTCTATTCAGCTCTAGTATACTAGAACAGGGATGCTATGTCATCCTGGTATTTGTTTGAGAGAGAGAGAGAGAGAGAGAGAGAGAGAGAGAGAGAGAGAGAGAGAGAGAGAGAGAGAGAGAGAGAGAGAGAGAGAGAGAGAGAGAGAGAGAGAGAGAGAGAGAGAGAGAGAGAGAGAGAGAGAGAGAGAGAGAGTGAGAGAGAGAGAGAGAGAGAGAGAGAGAGAGAGAGAGAGAGAGAGAGAGAGAGAGAGAGAGAGAGAGAGAGGAGGGGGGGGGGGGACAGGTAACAAAATGAAATCTAAATTAGTGGTTCTTGGTCACTGCCACTGGTGTAACTATCGATCTTCACACCTATAATCATATCTTTGTTTCTGAAGAGTTTGAAAAATCCCATGATTCACCACACAGAAACAATATTGACTACTTAAATTTAAAGTTGTTATTTTTACCTTGACAAGTGTGGTTATCTGTGGCTAGTAGGAATCCCTGCAGACAGTCACAGTAAAAGGTGATTGAAAGTATCAACACAGAGATGACTGCATCCACCATTGTTGAGAGCACATTCATTGATACCTACAATTGTATGACAAAGTCAAATTTGTGTGTACACAGAGAGAGAGAGAGAGAGAGAGAGAGAGAGAGAGAGAGAGAGAGAGAGAGAGAGAGAGAGAGAGAGAGAGAGAGAGAGAGAGAGAGAGAGAGAGAGAGAGAGGGGGGGAGAGAGAGAGAGAGAGAGAGAGAGAGAGAGAGAGAGAGAGAGAGAGAGAGAGAGAGAGAGAGAGAGAGAGAGAGAGAGAGAGAGAGAGAGAGAGAGAGAGAGAGAGAGAGAGAGAGAGAGAGAGAGAGAGAGAGAGAGAGAGAGAGTTGTGACATTAGGGTATGCACGCATAATTTAAATTACTATGTCATCCATTGTTGATGGCACATTTGTTTATACAAAATGAAAGTAGGACTAATTGAAGTGTCAAATTACACACACACAGTTATGACATAGGGGTATTTACACGCGTAAATTACTCCATCAACTGATATTGATGACACCTTTGTTGATACCAACAATGACAACACGGCCAACTGACATGTCAAATTTTGGTGAGTGCTCAGCTCAAAGTTGGTATTGGAACAGAAGTGCACCCTCTGTGTTAGTGACTTGATCATGACATTCTTGTTAACCGCATCATATTAATTAGGTGCTCATTTGATACTCATAAGTGTGATCACATCAATCGCAGTCAAAGATATTCGTGGGGTATTCACTTATTATGACATCAACTGCTGTTGATTTGCTGATACCAACAATGATAGCAGGGCCAATTGACATCATGACAAATTTGTTTACACACACACACACACACACACACACACACACACACACACACACAGAGTTGTGAGGTGACTTGGGTATTCACACAATATAGTTGTATATAGTTGTCAGAGTTCTTACCACAATGTACGTCTTCATCACTTTTATCTCCACAATCATCAAATCCATCACATGCAAGACTTCCACTGATACATTGACCATTTCCACACTGGAATTCCATTGGTGAACAAATGCCTGGTAGAGTATTGCTCTCAGCTGTTATAAACAAAACAGATAAAAAAGACAAATTTGAAATGTTCATCTAATCTGCCAACTAATACATACAAGACTTCTAATCATACATTGACCATTACTACATTGGAACTACTTTGATGGTAGGTTACTACTATCAACTAGTAGGGAGTATTTGTTTGTACACAACAAAGTACAAGTTAATCCTCTTTCTCCCTGGGGGTATTTGTGTGTATACAACTAAGTACAAATTGGTCCTCTTTCTCAAGTTAGTAAAATATAGAAATACAAATACAAACAGTTGGTCTACTTCAATAGATTTGTAGATACTTTACTACAGTTTTCATCCAAGCCGTCTGTACAGTCAAGATCTCCATCACAGACCCAACTACTCAATATACACTTACCATCACCACATTGAAACATGTCTGACTGACAATTTCCACCTGTAATGAAAGATGTTGTCATCACTGAAGCACACTAAGCATTTAAGCATTCAATTAAAGTAGGCAAGGAAAATTTGATATAGTTACTGTAAAATGTGTATTAATTTTCCCTTGGATTCATAAAAAAAATCACCAGTTAATACTTTTACTTAGGTAGCAGTCAACTTTTCAAACTAGTCAAGGAAACAGACTGTGCCATGACACTTTTCAAAATTACAGCCTCTCAAGACAATGTTTACTCATATATGTACACCATCTGAGTAAGCTTAATTTGTGTTGTGTTTGCGTTCATTGTCAGGCTATCGTAAACGAGACTACTTCATATGATCTGTACAAAATGGTCAACTGTAAAAAATCGATAATAATGTCATAGATGCAGGGAAGAGGTGAGCTGAAGGGTGCATCAATTATATCCCAGCAGTTTGATACCTTTTATCATGTTAATAAAGTATAAAACACATATTCACATCGATTTGATGGAAATCAGTCTAGTTGTTACGAAATAACAAACATTAAATTCTCACTGCAAGATTGTTCTTCATCCAGTCCATCATCACAGTCACGTTCGCCATCACAAACCCATTGATTTGGTATACACAAACCTGGTTGACACTGGAACATGTCAGTTAAACATTTGTATCCACTCTCATCTGTAAGCACACAAAATCAAATTAAAATGGACTTAATTTGAATTGTCAAAATATAATTTTATGGATCCTATGTATTTGGCAAAAGCACCTAAGACCTTTAGTTACTTATGAAAAAGCTAGTTACTTATAGAATTGCCAGTTAATTAACGAAGTTGTAGTTGTTTTATTTCAAATATTAAGGTCTCTCCCAATCACACAAAAAATTTACATTACAGTAAAGAAAAAAAAAGAATATCATTCTTCTAATAATTAAAGGAAAAAGAAGTCAGGGGAGAACATGTACAGTACATCTATGTTTGCTAAATAAAACTAGTTCGAGTGTTAAAAGTTTAATGAACACAAACTGATAGTTTGTATTGAACTGGATGCATTCTTACTTAACTATAGTTACTTATCAATTAGAATGCTACTTGCCTTCTGGACAATCTCGTTCATCTGATCCATCACCACAATCATGATCACCATCACACCTCCATGAAGATGGGTAACACCCATTTCCAGTAGCACAGGTAAGCTCTGTGGTTTTGCAGATCGATACTGAAATTGGGAAAGTTTAGAGAAAACTGAGTTCTGTTCACTTCACTTAAACCATAGACAGTGGAATTTTGTCTCCACTATCTATGCTTAAACATCAGATTGGTATAATTGTGGTCAACATTTTTTAATCCATAATTTCTGAATTACGTGTACACTAGTGGCCTAAACCTTGTTCATTGACGGAGTGACAAACCTTAAATTGCCAAACTGTAAAGGAAACCTTTTTCAAAAGAGCAACAATCAGAGGCTAAAGTTATCTTTGCTGCATTTCTCTATACTAAGGGCACCCAGAAAGTTGTTTTCATCCATCCAATATTACAGTAACAGTTGGTAAAGTAGACGTTAAAAATGCATTCTCTACAATGGGCAAGGCATTCTCTACAATGGGCAAGGCATTCTCTACAATGGGCAAGGCATTCTCTACAATGGGCAAGGCATTCTTGGAAAGTAAGAAATGTCCACACCTTCTAAAACAATCACATATTGCCAATGCCAGCTGCGAGATCATTTGCGCAATGCAGGATTGGTAAACATGATCTAAGTTTGCAGCTGTAAGATATAAACTGCCCAACCCTTTTTCCCTTTGAACCCAATATTAAAGAATATAGTGTATTTACAGAGAAATATGCAAATATTGAAACTCTCGCCACTATATTGACACAAGGTCATGTTTTATAAAGGACAAGTCTTGTTATCTGACCATGACCTCTTGACCTAATTCTGGTTCCACTTCTACATGGATATCCACTTTGTAGGACTTATTGATTGCAGATATAATATTTCTAATGCTTGTGTTACGTCATTTTTTATCATTTCAAACTGACTATTGGATTAATACATTTAGTTTATGTCTTCACTACCACAGGATTTTCAGTTTTGGAGTAGGGCTCCAAATCAGAAAAGCGGTGCAACACCAGCCACCAAGCAGTAATGAGTCAATAATACCCATTAGTAATCACTTCTCAAATGTCTTAAAAAATTAAGATACAGGGATAGTCTGTGTTGGAATAGTATGTATTTCTGGTAGTTTGATAGCAACATTTATGAATCCACACTTGATGACAGAGACTAAACATTATGCAGAAAAATAATTGGTAGAAAATGGTAAAGAAAAACTGAAACTTACCACACCCCTCTTCATCACTACCATCAATACAGTCTTTGTCTTGGTCACATTTCCAGTGTTGTGAAATACATCTACCATTGGTACACTGAAATTGGTCTGGCCAACAAGTACCAGGCTCTGTCAAAAACGAGAGTATTGTGAAATACATCTACTACTGGCACACTGGAATTGTCTGGCCAAAAAGTACAGGCTCTGTCAAAAACGAGAGTATTGTGAAATACATTCATCATCGGTACACTGAAATGTGTCTGGCCAACAAGTACCAGGCTCTGTCAAAAACGAGAGTATTGTGAAATACATCCATCATTGGTACACTGAAATTGGTCTGGCCAACAAGTACCAGGCTCTGTCAAAAACGAGAGTATTGTGAAATACATTCATCATTGGTACACTGAAATGTGTCTGGCCAACAAGTACCAGGCTCTGTCAAAAACGAGAGTATTGTGAAATACATCCATCATTGGTACACTGAAATTGGTCTGGCCAACAAGTACCAGGCTCTGTCAAAAACAAGAGTATTGTGAAATACATCCATCATTGGTACACTGAAATTGGTCTGGCCAACAAGTACCAGGCTCTGTCAAAAACGAGAGTATTGTGAAATACATTCATCATTGGTACACTGAAATTGGTCTGGCCAACAAGTACCAGGCTCTGTCAAAAATGAGAGTATTGTGAAATACATCCATCATTGGTACACTGAAATTGGTCTGGCCAACAAGTACCAGGCTCTGTCAAAAACGAGAGTATTGTGAAATACATTCATCATTGGTACACTGAAATGGGTCTGGCCAACAAGTACCAGGCTCTGTCAAAAACAAGAGTATTGTGAAATACATCCATCATTGGTACACTGAAATTGGTCTGGCCAACAAGTACCAGGCTCTGTCAAAAACGAGAGTATTGTGAAATACATCCATCATTGGTACACTGAAATGGGTCTGGCCAACAAGTACCAGGCTCTGTCAAAAACGAGAGTATTGTGAAATACATCCATCATTGGTACACTGAAATGGGTCTGGCCAACAAGTACCAGGCTCTGTCAAAAACGAGAGTATTGTGAAATACATCTACCACTGGTACACTGAAATTGGTCAGGCCACAAATCACAAAACTAAGATGGACACAAACTAGAAATATTATTGTTGCATATGATAACTTACAAAAGTGGGTAATAGTGGTGCCTTCATCATGCCAACATAATCACCTTGTACTCATGATAGTGTAAATACTGAATGAACTTGAATGTTGTGCCACTTGAAGAGAACTTATTATCAGAGATGCAATTCCTTAGTCCTTCTATGAATGTAATTAATTCAACATCCATTGATAACATCTATCAATATGTCACAATAATAGTTTATTAATGATCGTTGATTTGCCACTGGTGTAACACTTACCGCAGCCAATTTCATCTTCACCATTAGGACAGTCATCTTCTTGGTCACAAAGCCATAAGTTTGGTACACACATCCTGCCACACATAAATTGGTCATCTTCACATCGTCCAGCATCTACCATGACAAGGATTACATTACATAAATGTACTAATAGTCTCTTCAGTGGGGCACTTGTAAACCTACCATCTTGATTGGTGCATCATGGGAAATGTGGTATACAATTAGGGAACTTGTAAACCCATCAACTGAATGCTGCATTATGGGAAATGTGGTATATAATTAGGGAACTTGTAAACTCACCATAATGAATGTTGCATTACGGGAAATGGGGTATTCACTTAAGGAATCTGTAAAAACACCACCACATTGACTTATGCACTATGGGAAATGTGGTATATAATTAAGGAACTTGTAAAGCCACCATTATTGACTGGTGCATTATGGGAAATACAAATACTTACCACAGTTTTCTTCATCTTGATTATTCTCACAGTCAGCCTGTCCATCACATTGCCAGGTTATAGGGATACACTGACCATTTCCACAATGCAGTTTGTCTTCTTCACACTGACCTACATGTACAGCTATAGATGTATAAAGATCAAATCAACACAATAACTCTCAAGTTCCTTGTCTAGCGACTTCTACATGGAGCAGTATATGAGTCAACAATTATCATCAGAGCCATGTTTTAGATTCCTAGTACTAGTCTATATTCTTGTTGGATATTCTGTATGAGCTATCGATTAACTATCCCTCTTCAGGTCAAGTTCTTGTAAACGAATGGCAGTGGCTTGCAGGATTAGGGATCTCAGTTCCCAATGATGAATTGATTAAGTTGAAATGAGCTAGCAGTCAGGTGGTCACTTGTTCAAATCCCACTGGAGACGAGAGATTTCCTGCAACTGACCCAAACCCATCAGGGTGAAATGTTCTGCAGACTCGATGAATAGCTTGCAAAGCCATATCTCAGTCACAAGAAGAGTGCATATTTGGGGATACTTGAGTAATAATGAATCACATGGAGCATGCAGAAGTTATAAATTGCTAGGTTTGAGAGACTATGGGATGGACTGTGCACTGACTGGGAAAACCTTCGAGGACACTGTTTAATTCAATCCTGGGTCATTGCACTAGTGTTATCTTAACCCTGATAAAACCAGGAGATATTTGTTTGCACATAAAAGACCACAAGTTGGGAAACACAGGATGATCATTCTTTTGTTCTGGACTACTAAAAGTTTTTCAGTATTGACAGCTTGATTTTAATCCTAATCTGAAAGTTGGCCTTTAACATTTCATTCCCTCCTGTGAAATAATTCTAGAGAGAGCTGCAGCACAGGACAACAATTCACACACAGCTTTTGCATACTTAATGCATTGAATGAACAACATATACATACCACAGCCCCATTCATCAGAACCATCCAAACAGTTAGGTTCTCCATTACACGTTAGATCAACAGAAATACAGCCACCACTAAGACAGGTGAATCCCTCATGAGTACAGTTGTATTGTCCTTCATCTTAAAAGAGAATCAAAACTTTGAAAATAACAGTCATGTTTGCAGCTATAATCTGCAAGGTAAACTGTGACGGGGTGCCCTCACAGATCAGACAAGCACTTTCAGCTGGAACAGGTCAGCGAGGGCGGAGAGACACGATGCAACACATCTTAACAGTCTAGATTGGAGCTTGCTAATTTAACACAGTCATTCACTAATTTTCTACCTTTCTACCTCCCTATACATCGTCAAGACTACATGTGTATCAAGAATTTCAAATAATCAAAACTCTTTATACATATAGGGAGGGCAGATAATGATTTACTTCATGATATGAATACACAAGTGTAATGGGGGGGGGGGGGGCTATAGGATTCTGCTAAAATGGTCTTGAATTTTATATTAATGCATGTACTTACCCCCCCCCCCCCCATAATGCCAGTGTTTGGTTAGGTTTATGTATAATATATAATATACATCATGTTATTATCAGAGATGTACATGAAATTTTCTTTTATTTTAACACTTGTATTTATAACATACGCACTTGACATATTGCAATATATACATTGAACAAAGGGATTGACTGACAGGTTTTTTTTACACTACAACAGCCACTCAACCGAACATATACTTTATGAATTGTTCTTCACTCAACCAGAAAGTAGTTCTACAATGGTCTTCAGTTTACTGTGGTGGTCATATGGTAGGAACAGCTGACTTCAACTCTAGTGTCTTTATGTGTTGCCAGATTGAACCTACGCTTGCCTCACTGCTGCTATTTGTTTATCAATGGCTAACATCCTTAAACAAAATTTACAGGGGAATTGCTACTCCAGGAAATGAAGGCATTATTGTAAATCTTGGGTCATCATATCCTGGAGTGCCACTGACTTGTGCTTAACCCAACCCCATCATCACAAATAAAACTGACTGAGGCCCTAAACAGAGACTGTTAAAGTCAGGGATTTTGCTTTTTTATCTAAAATTTTTTGTAATTATATAATATAATTATTAAAATAAATTTGTCAACAAAAAGAGAAATTGCGAAATGTCAGTGTGATTACATAACATGAAAAACTGGTGGTGATCACCATTGACAATTATGCTAATTGGGTGAATGATTGGCAGGTATACTGAAGCCAATCAGGGTGTGGTGGTGAATCTCCATTGATAATTATGCTAATTGTGTGAATGATTGGCAGGTATACTGAGACCAATCAGGGTGTGGTATGTTATATGACCTTACCATGGCAATCACTTTCATCTGTCTTATCATCACAGTCAATCTCACCATCACATCTCCAGTCTATCTTTACGCATTCCCCATTACCACACGGGAATTCAGTTTGTGTGCAACGTCGATGGTTCTCTACAACATAAAAACAATTGGCAAGTATTTCTACTGTTTGTACCTTTTTTTCCTTAGATGAAATAAAAGAACAGGAAGTTGATGTTATGGAATAGTGTGAGTTTACATGTATATCAGCTTATACACATAACATTACAACACCAACAATTCAATCCCAGGTCTTGCATTAGTGGAGCCATATAGGATCATTCCCTTTCAGAGAGGGAATGTGGATAGGATCATCTTCTTTTGTTCAGGACTAACTAGTACTTGAGCTCACATGGGATGAACTGCTTTATACATTGTCTCATGTTCATGTATACCCTACACTTCACACTAAAGTTCTACATAAACCTAATTGCAGTACACTGTAGGGCTATTTCTAGCTCTCAACTGAAATGCAATGGGGTCGGCCTAGGGCAAACCCTGTAGAATATAAAGCTAGAGTCTTGGTCCTGCTTGCAGACTGAATATTGTGATACTCAAGTCTGACACAATCAAGTGCCTTACTTCTTGATGATTTTTCTAAAATGGGAGAGATGTTTATCGAAGCCCGCCCCCTTGCGGTCGAAATATACTAAATTCTCTACGTACTACTACTAGTACTACTAACTACTGTGTTAATGGTTTTACTTCTAAGTTCTGTGCTTTAAGTAAAAATTCAATATACAGTATATATACTCGGGGACCCGATTCATTCAGGTTGATTTACACAGGACACTTTGCTTTTGTAACTGTTGCCCCGTTCGACTGATTCACCCGATTATCTAGCTGCCATCTGATTATCTGGCTGGATCATGCCACGGACGGCGTCCTTCTCAATGTTCAATTATAAAATAATTTAAGAAAGACTACAGAGGAAAAGTTCTTTCAACAATATTTGGACACATAAAAAACGACACTTACATGTACTTTCAAGTATATGTTGAAGATAGTCTGCCCTGTACAGAGACGCATGAGGCCTGGAGTACGAGTCTGCCTGCACGGCCCGCGCCATGCAAATTGCAACACTTAAACTTGGTTGTTGTGGGTCACACAGAGGTCAACCTTGCCTCGTCCCGGGCATAGTTTGCTCACCAGGAAGTGCTTCGAGAGTTTATCGACACACACACACACACACACACACACACAACCATGCCACCGCATTTATGGGTCGAGATCAATAGTTCAATGTAGGATAAAAAACAAAATTCTTATACTTAGGCCTCTGCAGACCCCTCACCCCCTTTAACTAAATTGGCCAACATTGAAAAATTAAGTTGCTTCAGACAGCAAATAAATATCTAGTCTGGATGCCAACTGTGGTTTCTAACCACAACCACCGTCTGGTCAAAGTCCAGTGTAGTACTAGTATGTGGTAGTAGTACTAAGTATGTACATGTAGTAGTGTGTAGTACTATGAATACAAAGTCAGTATGTAGTAGTATGTCGTGTTATGAATACAAAGCCAGTATGTAGTATGAATACAAAGATAGTGTAAGCTTATGTAGTAGTATGTAGTGCTATGAATACAAAGCCAGTATGTAGTGTTATGAATACAAAGCCAGTATGTAGTACTATGAATACAAAGATTGTATGTAGTAGTATGTAGTGCTATGAATACAAAGCCAATATGTAGTAGTATGTAGTGCTATGAATACAAAGCCAGTATGTAGTAGTATGATAATGTAGTGCTATGAATACAAAGCCAGTATGTAGTAGTATGTAGTGATATGAATACACAGTCAGTATGTAGTAGTATGTAGTACTATGAATACAATGTCAGTATGTAGTAGTATGTAGTACTATGAATACACAGTCAGTATGTAGTAGTATGTAGTGCTATGAATACAAAGCCAGTATGTAGTAGTATATGGTGCTATGAATACAAAGCCAGTATGTAGTAGTATGTAGTGCTATGAATACAAAGCCAGTATATTGTAGTATGTAGTGTTATGAATACAAAGCCAATATGTAGTAGTATGTAGTGCTATGAATACAAAGCCAGTATGTAGTAGTATGATAATGTAGTGCTATGAATACAAATTAAAGCCAGTATTTAGTGAGAAAAAATATTAATGTCTCTTTTATTGACACTTTACTGTATTTTAGTGCCGTGCATTTACTATGGAGAATATTCTTCCATTTTTCAATTTGATGACATTTTAAAAAATAAATATTTGTATTTTAGGGGTACAAAACAGTTTCCATTAAAAGTAAAATTGATTTTGTAGGATGAGAACTAAAATGACCCAAAAACCCATCCCAAAAGTAAAAGAATTTAGTTTTTTATCCTACATACCAGTGCGTCCAAATAAATATATACGAGTCGATTTACATAATTTTATTGATAATTTCACCTGACATCCAACTCTTACAACAACCTTATTAACTCTGCAAAATATAGTCATCGGCTACTATGGTAGTGACTAATTTAAAATAGTGAAATTAGTATACATTTCGTGAGAGTAAGTGCAAGAAATAGATTTTATTAGGCCTACCGCATTCATTTTCATCGGACCAATCTCCACAGTCATTATCACCATCACACCTCCAGCGATTAGGTATGCAATTACCATTCTCATGACACACAAACCTGTCACCCGAACATTCCTTTGCGTCGCCTAGAATCGAATATAAAGGCAACATTGCATATAAACTATTCATAACAAACTAATAATTACACAATTTCGTCAGGTGAAATTAAGTTTATGCAAATTCATCAACAGCTCTAGACATAGTACTACTCTTGAGCAATGTCAGTCTGTGGTCGAGTCATCGGGTAGTGCAAGCCATCAAATCGTTTGGTCAAATGACTTTCTCGACCGAAATTGGAAGTTCATTAGGAAAGCTTGGGAGGATTTCGTCAGCAGTAAAAAGAACACAACATTACAATTAAGACAGTTATCAGAGCCTTTATCAACGATTCCTAAGCTTTATAAGTCTTTATCTAAAATATTTCAAAAATTCAAACAACATATGATCTTCTAGGTTTCTATTGCTTTCATTGGAATTTACTGGGTATATTTCATTTCATTTGGTGTTGAGTTAGTTGTTATATTAAAGTCATTCACTTAATCTGTAAGATTTTATCAGCCATTTCATTTAAACTCCTATGATACGTTTTATTTCTTTTGTTTGTCTCATTTTTTGACGAAGACTTAAAACATGTTTTAATGATGTGCCGGTATGTCATGTCACCAACACCGTGTTGTCATGGTAATAGCAATTTCAAGCTTCACTTTTTTGAAGACTGGTTATCGCCATATTAATGTTTTATCTAAATTTGAAATTAAGTTTGAAATAAACTTAAGATCGCCGTATTTTAGGTTGTTCATTCGATTTAAAGTTTAAATGTCCCCACCCCGTGAGCTTCCCTTGCAGCACCTTATTACCTTTCAAATTAATATTAAAATTAAATGACCCCACCCTGTAAGATTTCCTTGCGGCACCTTACCTTTGAAATTAAGATTTCCTTGAGGCACCTTACCTTTGAAATTAAGATGAAGTGTTCATCATAAATTATACAAACGAACGACAAACCGCACCATATAAGGTTATAAACGATAAATGGCTGTCAGACAATACATTTCTGTGTGCTTCTCCCCACGTACAATAGGTGAGGGACCAAATTAATCTTCCTCCTCCCCTCCTTTCAGATAACAGTGTTGCACTTACCTTGGTCAGAATGAGTGAATCCTGAGATGCAAAGCACAATGATAAAGTACAAAGAAAGTGATTTCACTGTGGTCACGTCCCTGCCAAGTTGCTGACACTTCCACATGGCAAAGTGTCCGAGTCGTTATGCCTCCCAATTCTCAAATTTCCGAAGTGTCTCAGTACTTTCCAAACTTAGTGGTGTAACGACAAGAACAAAAAGACGCTTGAAATTCTTTCAAGAAAAATTTACTAAACGTGTCTTGAAAGAAACTAAGCTGGTGGCAGAGTTTGTTGGCAGGCCAAGCAAGGTGAGAAGGTTGCCGTGAGCCCCGCCTGCACTCAGACTTACTGGCCATGTGTTAATTAATGCAGACAGACCACACCTGGTGATGTAAATCATTTCAGTGCAAATCGTTGATTGGTGGGTTGTTTGCTAGTTTTGGGTCACACGGTGGGCGGTTATTCACTGAATTACTAACCATTCACAAAGCAGCTCATCTAAAACAATGCCGAGCAATTTCATATTCTGTGATTTAAGTCTAAGCTTATGATTCAGAGCACTTATTAGCTGGAGTTCGATTTATTTTTAAATTCATAAATACTCGATTGGGAGAAACGTATTGAACCAAGTCACGGACCACTTAGTGACGTAATGAAATCGAGAATATTCGTACCGGAATACGCAATGCCTTTTTGTGTCACTTATTTTGAACTATTTCCAAATGTGCCTTGTCAGTATCAACGAATTAGGCCGTAATTTGTTCGAAATTGTAATTTATTAATTGTGTAATGATTGCTCCATTGTAAAGTCACTGACCTGACATTATGACCTCCATAATGGACTGACGCCTAGTTGGGATGCTGAATCCAAGTGATTAATTGATGGATGGATGGATGGATGGATGGATGGATGGACGGATGAATGGATGGGTGGGTGGATGGATGGATGGATAGATGGGTGGGTGGGTGGGTGGATGGATGGATGGATGGATGGATGGATGGATGGATGGGTGAATGGGTGGGTGGGTGGGTGGGTGGGTGGATGGATGGGTGGGTGGATGGATGGATGGATGGATGAATGGATGGATAGATAAATGGATGGGTGGGTGGGTGGATGGATAGATGGACGAATGAATGGATGGGTGGGTGGGTGGGTGGATGGATGGGTGGGTGGATGGATGGACGAATGAATGAATGAATGGGTGTGTGGATGGATGGATGGATGGATGGATGGACGGATGGGTGGATGGATGGATAGGTGGGGGTGGATGGGGGATGGATAGATGGATCGGTCACTCTGTCAGTCGCTAGGCTGATTGACTGACTGACTGACTGATTGATTACTTTCCAGTTTTTCACCCCCCCCCCCCGATTATTAATGCTTTTCGTGAGTTGTTTGTCAATATAGTAAACAATGGTTGGAATGGATTAGACTAATACTACAAACTCAATTGAGACTACTAAACAAATGTGCAATGCCGCCCTCAAAATATGTCAATGTGACATTTCTAAACATTTGTGGTATACAGGAATGAAAAACTTGAACTTTTAATTGAAAGTTTGTGGATGATGGCGATTATAAATTTCATTTTTCATGAGTTATACCACGTAACTACATAAAATATCACACTGTCGTCCATGAATACTACGTCACAAATCGTCAAGAAAAGAACTCTTCTGTCTGGTGTGAAAACAAGACAATGTCCTTTCCAAGATCGGTTGACGGTTTATTCCATACTAGTGGCCTTAAAATGTGCCTCGGAAATAGCTCTCTAAACTTTCGTTCTTAATTTGTTCAAGAAAACTCCAACTGTATATTCTCAGTAATAAAATACGGGGTCGTCCCATAAATGTTTGAAATAGAAATCAAAATGATATCAAAAGTGGGTGATGTACATCGCCTCATCGAAAACAATGCCGTGCAATTTTATATTCTATGAAGTCTGCCATTCAGAACCCTATAAACCTGTAAATACTGTTATTCAAATCATTGAAATTGCTGTCATTCCACTTATATTATGGAGTTGCGGCTGTCATTCCACTTATGTTGTAGAGTGGCGGCTGTCATTCTATTTTTAATAGTGTAGAGGGTATCATTCACCTTCCTAAATGTAGAAAAGGATGTCATTGCACTGTTTGAACTATGCTGTCATTAATTATTCGTTTAGTGCCACCTAACCCCAAAATATACCCTTTCTCATGCATATCAAAGTCTGATGTCAGGTATATTTCTGAAATGTTCATGAATTTGTAGTCATATTGGTTGCGCTAGAACCCTGTCTATCACGAACAAGAGTAAATAATGACTGTTAGTCGTCGTAGAGGGACATCAGATTTGATACTTATCATATTTTATAAATATTAAAAGCATACCGTTTCGTACTGAGATAGTCTAGTTCCTATACGACACGAGTTACGATTACTACGACCATCTCCACTCAGTAGCGAGTAGTAATAGTAGCTCGTGTCGTAGAGGAACTAGAGTAGTACTGAGACGACATTCAAGTGATATGGTTCGCGCCTACCCTCCCCGTATTGCCATTCCATGGCAGTTGCCCCCCCCCCCCGCCCTCCGATTAGTATCACGAGACAAATACACGTGGTAAGACCGGTATGTAGGTTATACTGTCCTGGGTGCAGCAGGGTCAATGTTGCTTTTTGCTAATATATTGGATTATTGTAGTTAATGAATGACGTATTTCAGTACCGTTATCGACTCTGTTGTTGTATACATATTGCAGTGAAAACGTGTTAATTAATGAACTGAATATCTGAACAGACCATACCAAACAATTTGATATAACCTTACTCTACACTGATTTAGAGCCTTTTTCTGGGAGTGTCTTTATTTCAATGCTGGTACCGTTTCCTCCCGTGCCTGTCACCTTTTATGGTTTAACCACAACTGACCATACATATATGCATTGATCACGGGGTCAATTCGGGTCAAATACTTCCAGCGTCACTAGCACTTTGGACACCTGAGTTAAAATATGAACAACCCACTCGACAACTTGCTTGGTTTGAGGTAAGTCTCATTTTCTTTCTTTCGTGAAAAAACCCCCAACAAACTAATGAGCGACTTCTTAACTAGTATGTATGTTAATGCTCATCCTACAGTAACACTTGGAAGTTCCCCCAACTTTCACCCCTTCGATGTCCCTTCGGCAAACATAAACATATTATATCCATCGCTAACTATAGTGACCGTGGACTCTCAACTTGTTGATCACGCGATAAAGCAGGTCATTTGTACAGTATTGTTGCCAATCCAAACATTTTTGTGACCTGGTAGGTACAAGGCAGTGATACATAAATAGAATTGTTTAATGCCCCCCCCCCCACGCTCAATTTTTTTTACATATATAACCACATTGGGCTTACAATAATCAAACTTTAAGCTCGATGTTTCCATTTCACCCTGATCCCCAACCTCTCTCGAACGCACCCATGCACCCATGTATACATAATACATACATAATACATACATAATATACATACATACATACATACATACATACATACATACATACATACATACATACATACATACATACATACATACATACATACAGACAGACAGACAGACAGACAGACAGACAGACAGACAGACAGACAGACAGACAGACAGACAGACAGACACTCAGAACGATATGAATGGTGTCATCATTATTTATGAAATATCTACAAACAATTAATCTTAAAATGGCATAGATACAGTGTTATGATTGTACATGTGCGATAACGCCACATCGAGGTCAGGTTATACACTGTGGCAGTTTCATAGCCAATTAAATCTCGAGCAGCAGGGTTAGTTGTCTGGTGTGTCTGTTGTCTGGTATGTCTGTAGTAAATTCAACAACATTCTCCTGCAAACCATATCAATACATATCAATATCGATTGGTGCAAGACGTAGTCAAGTTCATGTCCAGTGTCCTATACTGTCCCACGTACCCCAGTATTCACTTTGTACATTATTTTCCCCAATAACTGCTTTACCATTGTGTTTCAAAAGCATTTTCTCAGACCCGCCCCTCGTAATCAAACTATTGCTTGGGCTGAAAAGACTTAGTAACTCTCATTAAATCTCAGACCAGTCTACGCCTCTCTTTGAGGCACGCAGTAACAGTGTTACATAAAAGGTCAACAAATTGTCACAGTATTACACCGTTGATAAATTGTAATACAGCCACTTTTTTAGTCATTAATTTTCTAGATTGAAGTACACACATAACTTTGTACGAAATTATTATATATATTGTCATATATAATGAACTGCCTCATCTTGTGATCGACAATTCTCATTTTTTTATTCTTCCCAACATGATTTCAGATCATTCCAGATGTCGGTCTCTATGTCAGGAGTAGTAATGTACACGTCGCTGTTAATCGCTGTTCTGTGTATACAATACAGTGGAGTAAGTAAGAACTGATTCAAAATTAAAATACATTTTATTAGATTTATAAATTGCAGGATCTATCTATTAATCTATCTATCTATCTATCTATCTATCTATCTATCTATCTATCTATCTATCTATCTATCTATCTATCTATCTATCTATCTATCTATCTATCTATCTATTTACATGTATATATATAAGATGGGTTAGAACTGTATGGTTTACGATATATATATATATATATATATATATATATATATATATATATATATATATATATATATATATATATATATATAGTTTTGATAGTACTGGAACTCTTTCTTGGTTGTAACTCGGAGTTTCACGCATAGTGCGATCATCAGACAACTGCAGTACTATCAAAACTATTGCGCTCTGCCACTGCGGTATAGAGCACTGTCTTAGCAGATTATATTGATACTCACCGAGTTATATATATGGATTATGATTTCACACTGTAGGGCCAATCACTCGTCACTAGTGATGGCTGCGGTAAAACCAAGGGGTGTTTTAGAGACCCAGACAACTGTGAAGCTTCAAGTTCAAAACTAACCTGCAATATTTTGATCTCGTGGAAACCAGTCTTAAATACAACAAGTACTGAGTTTGAAATTCTGGGAAGACTTCTTAATGGTGAAGACTACACAGCAATGGGATTTTCACTTGATAAACATATGGTTCGTAAGTTTTAAATTACTTTTCGTCTAAGCCTATTCGTGACCTTGGAGGTCGCTCCAGGAGAGATTGGATGCTACGGACAGCGTCTTGTTTACATTTCTCGGACAACGGAGTCCAACGTGTATATTGTTTGTCCTATGTCATAAATTAATCGATAGCATATCACGCTTGGGAATTCCAACGAACTGTGGACTTTTCGTATGCTAGATGCAGGACTGAGGCCTGTGGGTGGAGAGTCTCCCATAGAAAGGTATTGGGTTTATGTGCCACCCAAATTGGTCACTTTTTTCACAAAAAATATCCATAAACATGGGTCGACGTTTCAGCTGAAAATCCCCTAATCATTTCATCGATAACATGGAAAACGTATCCTCTAAAGCATCACAATGCAGATAATTGACCGAATGCTTGTGACTGATAAGCTTTGTTTAAATACAATATTTGATTGGCATGGGTAGATGTTTAAATTTGAATCTGTGCCCGGCACACTCCCGACTGACAATTTGGAGAGTACCCCCACGGAGGAGGGGGAAGGGGGGGGGGGGATTGTATGAACCTTGTCACATCTTGAAACCAGACAGTGGGAACAACAGGAAATTTAAATGTGTTTTTAGTACCACTAATTAGACAATACTTATATGACTTGAAGTGATCGTCTGACTTGTATCATTCGTTAAAACTCAAGTGTTACAATCGTGCAATTTGAAAGACACTCAAAATGTCTGCAGTAAATGAAAGCAAAGAAATCTTCAATTCTCAACTAGTTTCGCAGCTCAATGTCGTGGAGTTTGATTGGAATGAACTATACAATGGTGCTATTGTTTGTATGTCATTTGATATGACGTCATCACTGAATGCACACTTCCAATCACACATTTCCGGAACTTTACAGATGAAAATATTTTTATAGAAACAGAAACAACTTGATAGTTAAATGCAAGTTTCGGCAAGCAATTGTAAATGGACAATGGTAAAACCTGGGTTTTGTCATTTTATATGGATTATTTTCCATTTGTTTGTTTGTTTATTGTTTAGCCAAATACAGATGTATGGGCCTGCCTACAGTTGGGTGATTCTAATGTAACATTAGACCATTCTTTCAATACAGACCATGAAAATAAACAAGGTAACAAGGTAAGTACAAAGTATATTGCGTTTTACTTTGATATGTTTGATTCTACGAATCAAAAGTATTTGAAGACACTTGAGCTCCTCCATAAACGAGCTGGTCGACTGCTCCTCGAAGTTCCCCGTGATACTAGTACGGGTTGGGTATATGAAAACTTGGGTTGGGTCAGCCCTCAAATTAGATGGTAACGCCAACTGGCAACACTCGTCTACAAATACGTAACATGCAATGCACCTAGTTACCTCACTGAAATGTTCAATCTTTCCAACCAAATTCATCTCCATAACACAAGACAGGCCAATAAAGGTAACATATACATCCCTACAGTTAAAACTGAATATGGGAAACGGGCATTTCACTACAGTGGTGCTGTTCTACTAGATGGAACAATCTACCCCTATCCATAAGATCAGCTCCGAACTCATCGATATTTAAAAGACATCTTAAGATAATGTCTGGTAATGTGGGTGGATATCTTTTAAAGTACACTTTGCGTCTGTAACTTTTTGTCCTGGTTTGTCCCTTTTTGTTTGTTTTTCTTGTTTCTTTTCTGTGTACGTAACTTGATCTTGCAACAGGTTAAATTGGGAGAACAGTGCTAATGCACTGAAATGGTGTCTGTGTATAAAATATTAATAAATAAATAAATAAATTCCCCTGTAGCCTATACATGTATCATGTTAATCTATGAGATCAGCAGAGGGCGTCTTCCTTCCGAGTACAATTACTTTTAGACGCTAAGGTCAACCGGTCTGCCAGTACGCCGTGACGGGGCGCCCTCACACAGTCAGGGGAGAGGAGGCCGGTGAGGGCGGAACGGCACGACGTATCTTACAGTCTCGTCAATGTGATTACATGGAAGTGTTTTGTCTGTGTTTATTTGCTTATTTATGTACATGTATTTGTATCTGAGTGTTTGTGTGTATATTCGTTATTTCATACTTTTTTATGTCATTGTAAACAAAGGAAATATGAAATTATTCACCTCAATATTGACAATAAATAAAAGGGCACACTGTCAGACAGAATTGAGTGAATCTATAGTTGAATGTCAACTCCTATGGTTTTTTTGACTTCCATCTAGACGGGTTCAAGTAACTTTGAATACACTAACACAGAAGGTGTAATACAATGTAAATTCACTCGACTAAACAAGATAGAAGGCTCTGTGAGTAGATTCTTTGATCTGTCTGCCAATGTTTATCATCTACTAGTAGCTAGAGGTCCCAGATTAGATATCCAACCACGTAAGTATTCAAATCGGTATATCACTTGACACTTAATGTCACGCATTCTGAGTAGAAAGGGTTTTATCTTTTTCAAAAATTGAACGGTCTTGCTACATTCATGTTCGATTTTTTGCTAAAATCGCAATTGGATGAAATTTATCTTGTATTTAGAAAACGCAAATAGAGATTTTGCCGATATATCTATATTCTATTTGAGATTTTTCAATAGGTATATCATTTGGCCACTTGATGTCACGGATATGGGCTTTGATTTCAGTTAGCGATTTTGAGTTTTACTGTTTGTTGCTAATATTTGAAAAATATTGTGAGTCTTTAATGAGTGAACGTCATGCGTCATCTCAGACAAAAGAATTGCATATGTAATTCCGATAAACAGTCTAAACCCAAATTTCTCTCCGCCTATTGCAGCAAAATTGAATAAACATCACAGATCTCCATTGCTATCAAAGGACGCCTTCAATTTTACTGTCGTGTCTACTGGTGGAAAGGAAAGTAATTTCAAGATCAAACAAAAGGTTCACGGTAAGAAAAACAAAGAGACCCTAAAACTGGTCTGTCTACTGCATGTATTGTATTGTATTGTATTGTATTGTATTGTATTGTATTGTATTGTATTGTATTGTATTGTATTGTATTGTATTGTATTGTATTGTATTGTATTGTATTGTATTGTATTGTATTGTATTGTATTGTATTGTATTGGAAGACATACTACCGTAGAACGTCACTCCAGGAAATAAACGTATTGTAATTGGGTTCTTCAGAGTAATTTCACGATTTCAAATCACAGAATGTTCAGTTGGTAGTCAAGGAAATTGAGAAATCATTTTTCAACTCTATTGGGTCTTAGCAGACATGAATGTAGATTAACTGCACACTGAATATTCATGACTATTTATCTCATCAAGGAAATACACTCTTTAGGAGTTAGAATTATTCAGTGTCCATCTAATATCAACTAATATCATCTATGGCGTTCCACTGGGAGAACAATGTAAGTAATGTCAATTTGGTTGTTCTGGCCAACTAAACGAATGTCACGTGATGTGAAATCAGGCATGCGCAATGACTCTCCAGAATCTAAAGTTCATGAAAATACCTGAAATTATTTCCTGGAGTGGGTTTCCCCTTCGTAATAGAATTCACCTCGAGGACCAATTAAAGTTACAGAAAAGTAGACACTTGATAAATGAGAGTTAACATTTACAGTAATAATATCCTGCCTCGTCAAATTCCGTGTTCGATCACTTTTAAAAATATTTTTTGCATAATAATAATCTTTGCATTTTGCATTGCTCAAAATCGTCAAAGAAAACAAGTTAGTGCATTGTTCTCCGTTCTATTGTTCTCCGTTCTATTGTTCTCAGGTTCATTAATGGTATTTGGTTGGATTGGCTTTGCCAGTATCGCTATAGTCATGGCACGCTATTTCAAACCAATGTGGCCCAATTCCTCACTACTGGGTCAAAAAGTATGGTTTACGGTATGTTGTTCAATTGTTCATGGAATTTTGTGTATCTCGTATTAATTATCCTGCATGTGAAATTGTTTTTATATTCATTTCCTATTGAAGAACTGTGTGGGAATAAACATTGAAAAGAGCTCTGTCTGTCTGTCTGTCTGTCTGTCGGTCTGTCTGTTTGTCTGTTTGTCTGTCTGTCTGTCTGTCTGTCTGTCTGTCTGTCTGTCTGTCTGTCTGTCTGACTGTCTGTCTGTCTGTCTGTCTGTCTGTCTGTCTGTCTGTCTGTCAATTGTTTGGTTTGGTAAATCCAATGGTCAATGTATCGATATACTTGCCATTGTTAGTTTTTTTTGTAGATTGATTGATTGATTGATTGATTGATTACTACATTATTAATTTGCCCATAGTTTGATTGAATTGTGTTTGTTTCTCCATACAGTGTCACCGTGTCTTGATGGTTTTTACCTTACTATGTGTCTGTATAGCTTTTATTATTATATTTGTGGATCTCGGTGGTTGGGTTCCGTATACCAGTACAAGTGATGTGAGTAAGCTTACATTTGTATGCTAAGAACTTTTTTACGTTTGCGATGCTGGATTGTATCAGATACAATGTATGTCATATATACAATACATTTACTCTGAGAGACAAGAACGCCTGAATATAAAGGCAATCGAAATTGAACGAATTTGTTCAATTGACACACACACACACACACACACACACACACACACACACACACACACACACACACACCCACCCACCCACCCACCCACCCACCCACCCACCCACTCACTCACTCACTCACTCACTCACTCACTCACTCACTCACTCACTCACTCTCTCTCTCACTCACTCACATACGTGTATTGATTTCTGGTAACTTTATTCAAAGTTAATTCTTTTTAATTTATACTGCTGTTACAGCTACGATTTGTACACGCTATTATGGGATGTATCATCGTAGCATTAGGAATAACCAATCCTATTATGGCCATCTGTAGACCAAAACCAGAATCACCTAAGTAAGTTCTGCGATTAAAGATACAATGCAGAATTTCAGGCAAAGAAAACTGTTACCATGGTGATACATTCATTGTTAGCAAATCTTGTTACATCTTGGACTTACAGGTTGACACTTTCATTGGGAAAAACTTTGTAAGATTATTTAGCAATTGCTTTGAAATTGACAAAATACTGAGATCCGCAACAAGATGTATGTAACAATCAGTCTACTATATAAATACATGTATATGTGTTGCCCATTTTCAGTCCATTATGTCCATAGATCATAAATGCTTTTCTATACGAAGGAGAAAATACTTTATTCCAATTCATTCTATCTTTTGTTCACATCTTCTATCTCTTTACAGTCGGTCCATATTTAATTGGGCACATTGGACAGTTGGGACTACAGCACACCTGTTAGCTGGTATGTACTTTTAGAAATTGAAAAACCAGAAGTTGCAATGACAGGATGTCTTAAGTAGTCGAGTCATCAGATTTATTGAAAATAATGAAAGAAATTTTGACGTATTCTTAGAAAATTCACACAGCACTTTAACAAGTTATCAATTTCACGTTGTCTTATCACAGATGACATATTCATAATTTTAGTAAATTCAATACTTTAACTACATCGCGACTGAAAGGTCAGTAGAGTTTCTCAAGGAGATGGAATTTATGCCACACAAGAAAGACGGCAGTATATATTTCATACATAACTATAATTCATATTGATCATTTGTCAATGTTATTGAGAATAGTCATTAGAGCATAGCCACTCCTCAAAACTTACTATGGTTTGCATTTATTATTCAGCCATACACATGTGTTATGCAAATTTGGACATGATCTGTCAGCTGAGTGCGAAGATCAGAGAGTAATACAATTTGTCACAGTCTTGTAACCTGACAACATAAATTGACGTGGGATAGATTAGCGCTCTCCGTCTCTCTCTCTGTCTCTGTCCATTTCTGTCTGTCTGTCTGTCTGTCTGTCTGTCTGTCTGTCTGTCTGTCTGTCTGTCTGTCTGTCTGTCTGTCTGTCTGTCTGCCTGCCTGCCTGCCTGCCTGCCTGCCTGCCTGTCTGTCTGTCTGTCTGTCTGTCTGTCTGTCTGTCTGTCTGTCTGTCTGTCTGTCTGTCTGTCTGTCTGTCTGTCTTACCTCATGAACATATACATGCAGTGTCAATGTGGACAAGTGAGTTTACAAACCTGTCGTTTTCATTATTTTATTTACTTCAGTCGCAAATGTTTTCATCGGAACCAAAATATTGACGACTGAGATACCAAACTATGTGAGGTGGATCTTGTTAGCATGGCTAGGCTTTCATTTCCTATTTGAAATCTTTATGGAGGTGCCAAATTGTGTGTACCAAGAATCAGGTGAGTATCGTTGTATGCTGCTTAATAGTCAACAGGGTTACTTCAATGAGTATAGACTGATATGAGATGTATTCACTTGTGTCATTATAAATTGGCTAGTCGGGTGATCATTGTATTGGTTAGTGGTCGGTCTATGTGCTATTTGGTTGGTTGGTTGGTTGGTTGGTTGGTTGGTTGGTTGGTATGGTGTTGATAAGCAATATACTTAATTTAATATATTACAAATGTTTAATTATTTTATGGAAATATTATCTAGTGAATTGTTGTAATCATTTGTTATTTTATCTGCTAATATTTCAGAATCATTGACATCGTATAAGATTTACTGTTGGCTAACAAAGAAAGAAAGATGTAAGTTCAGTAACAAAACATCCTGAATATGATATTTATATTCTCTACACAGTGGTCATGGGTAACTAACACTGTCAAGTGTAGAATGTTTCTCAGTTACAATTTGTTTTTTTTCGCAAGTTGCCCTGAGATACATTTGAATACAAGTTGGAACCCTACGATAATCCTCTGTTTTTTGTATAGATCATATCAACTGTCACTTTACTGAAGGTATGCTGTTTTTCGCATAGACTAGTAACACGCAGTAGTATTTAATTTCGCGGGGGGGGGGGGGTGAAACTCAATGTGACTTAGCGAGTAAGTGTGGTTGGGTTTTGCAATTACACCACTCATTTGCATTGTAGAATGGATTCTATATACGTCTCGTAGCGAAAGTTTACTGTATTTTGCAACTCCTCCCTCCCTTTCCCGCCACCTCTGTAACCGTTGCAAGGGTATGCGTTTTTGCTCTCTCACTTGCATCACAACCAAGTGTATCGCATGGATTGTCCCCTCCCCACCCCATTCACTAGGATTTCTCGAGGTTTTGTCTTACAGGAAACCCATCGCTTGCAACATAACGAGGGTTTACACTGTGGAACAACTCGATTTATATATAACAAATAAATTACTGATGGTTATTTTACGTAACACTGTTATGTGTAATTACTTTTGGATATGTTGTACTTCTTGACAGATGAATATATGACTGGGCCTGGAATAAACCGAATGGATGAAGGTACGACAACTTCAATGTTGTAATATGGCACGTGACATAAACCTGAACTTGAAACTATATGTGTTAGATATCTTAGACTTAGAGGAGTATGGTTGAAATTTGTTCCTGTGATATGTACAACCCTAGGCCCTTGCACCACTTCTTTTATGTCATTTGTAAAAAAAAAAAAAAAAAAAAAAAACTTGTGTGAGACGAAAAGACACATACCGTGCTGCCTATTTGAAACATTATATTCCCTCTAGTTTTGAAGTATTTGGGAAATGTGTGTTCAAAGGTGATGACAATAAATATTCCGCATTTTAACAATTTCCTGGATTCTTTCTTTCAGTGACCTCACCGCAGGTAGGAAAGAGCGAGGTGGCGCTATCAAATCCCGCCATCCTTGGAACTGAAAATATCGAATTAGGCAATTTCCAACGGTATGGAAAAGTTAAACAAGGCAACCCAGCAACCAAAATAAGAATGATACGAGATTCTCATGTAAGGTCTACAACTATATTGTATATTGAGATTTGGTAAACTCTTTTAAGAGTAATGGTTAAGTATATTTATTCCATTTCTTGGTTAAGGCGAGTCATTCCATTTTCTCTGTACAACCATTGTCGTTTAACTTATTTTACAGCAGCAAATAAGAATAGAGGCCAAAAGTATTTTTTTCTGTCTCGTGGCCACCATACGAACCAAAACCAATCGAAATAACGGTCAGTGTGGTCTGACTCTTAGTACTTCATGGTTGTATTTGGATCGCTCCTGTCTCAAACAACTCGCGACAGTGTGATGAGTACAGCGCCAACAACGACGAAAATCTGTCTAGATATTTGTACTCTCCTCTCTACGAAACCTAACGAAAGAAGATATCGAAACTACGCATACGTTCTCGACAATTACATCGACCTTTCTATTAGGCATGTTTGGCTGCAACCTTAATAATCGGCCGTTATCCATATTGATAATTATACTAGATGTATGTATGCTGCTCTCAAATAATTTATTTCAAAGTTGCAGTTTTTATTATTATTTATAGTTATAAAATTAACAGAGATAAAGAGAAGCTAATAAATGAAAACATTTCTGACGAATCAAAACTATTTATAGTATGATAAAAAAAATTAAAAATCAGAGTAAATTTTAACTAAAATTAAAAGCTTGATAACTTACTACATAGACATACTTAGTTACTATACTAATGTTGCATTGTCACATTGAACACTAAGTCTAGACTCTAAAAAATCAAATACCCTTCCTTTATCTCAGTTAAAATTTAATAATATAAATATTGAAATTTTCGTCATTTTTAAACAAAAATCTTTGTACGAATCCATTGATTATGGTCGCCGCTCTGTCTTGAGTTTAAAATTAAGTTGAAAGCGTGAAAAATTAATGTTTAGTGAACGTTGTTAGCACTATGACAGTGTAATGAAATTTACTATCGGAAATGATATCCCAGTACTGGGTGAGGTTGACTCCGAGTCCACGTCAATGTCGTTGACATACATAGAGAGAATCGAAACCGTGGCCTGTAACATCAAACTTCCGATAAAAACTGAGAGAAGCTATCTGAACTATAAATAATGCTTTTTAAATTGTAAGTAAAAAAACTGAGATAGATTGTTACTATGTTACCTCACGTCCACTTTAAAAACAAATTGTTCATGAAAACAAAGCAATGTTGAGGCCACAACCAGAGGTTTTACCAAAAGACTAACAGTGTAGAAGGTGATTTTTAAAATTCCATTAAAGCTATAACAAGGATCTTTTTTCTTTCTTTTTTTTCAGTCCACAAATGTGAAATCTGCAGCATTGTGTGTTTATGTCATCACAACACTTGGTATTATGGGATATTTGATATATGAAGTGTGCCGCCAATGATGACGCCTTGCCGTAGTAGGCACGTGCAGAGGCAAAGCACCAGACAGGCTTACACCAGATGCGTTTATCCCAAGGAGATCTAGTCTCACTGCCACACTGTGACATTCGTTCCTCTGTACGGCGCACAAAGAGCGCCCCAAGCGGCTAATCCACGAGAAGAAAAGTCCCTCACTTCTCGCGGCTGCGCCACTCGTGGTGCACTTCGCGCGCCTTACAGCGTGACGAATGTTATGCCAGGCAGCGAGACTATAGGAGATCCTGAAATGCACCATAATATCGATTTAACATGAATGTGGAAATTACTAGCCAAGAAGTACATGTCTTATGAAATTTTGAAATAAACTACGGAATGCGATTTATCTATCTAATTTAACATGTTTGTTTTTATGCCATTTTTTTAAAGGGTCGGTGAATTTTAACTGGGGGGGGGGGAGACAGTTTGAAGTTTAACACCAAATTCCCATCACCTATTATTTATTTACGCCAAATTGACCCCCTCCCTATCTCTCCCCCATGCACACTATTAATATACAGACATGCACACAAGATCAAATCTGAGTTCAACGATTAACTTAAAACGTCTTGACAGTGCTGTCAATGTATTGGTACAACGGTACCGGTAAGTCAATTCCATCAAGACGAACAAATACTGAAGACACAAATTGAGGAGGTACAGAACAAGTTTATTGCAAAAAACAGAAGAATGACTCTAAATGTAGGGCAGGATAATAGCCAACTCCATATTGTCACCGGGGTGGGTGGGGGTAATAGCCACTGAGAAAAAAAATAACAAGTCGATAATTCATCGCCAAGTCTTACGTCACGTCGCTGGCAATAACTGTAAACAAGCATGCTGGATGTACAATTGTGAAAGTGCGAATATATAACACTTCTTCAGTCAAGCTACAATGAACTTTGTACCCCAAGAAAGAATAACACAAACTGCACAAAGAAGTTACAGTACAAGTTAATAGACAGAGATTGGCTATGAATATCATTGTGCTACCACAGTACAAGCAAATAGACAGATCGGTAAATGAATATCATTGTGCTACCACAGTACAAGCAAATAGACAGATCGGTAAATGAATATCGTTGTGCTACCACAGTACAAGCAAATAGACAGATCGGTAAATGAATATCGTTGTGCTACCACAGTACAAGCAAATAGACAGATCGGTAAATGAATATCATTGTGCTACCACAGTACAAGGAAATAGACAGATCGGTAAATGAATATCATTGTGCTACCACAGTACAAGCAAATAGACAGAGATCGGCTATGACTAGCATTGTGTTACAACCGTACAAGGAAATAGACTGAGAGATCGGCTATGACTAGCATTGTGTTACAACCGTACAAGCAAATAGACAGAGATCGGCTATGACTAGCATTGTGTTACAACCGTACAAGGAAATAGACTGAGAGATCGGCTATGACTAGCATTGTGTTACAACCGTACAAGGAAATAGACTGAGAGATCGGCTATGACTAGCATTGTGTTACAATCGTTTTATCAGTTATGGGCAATTAAAACTGGCTGTGAATTAACGAAGGTGCCAAAAATTATACAACTCACTTTCAAACAAGACAAAAAATGAACTTAGCGTTATTAGAAAACTGTCATAATAGTGAGACTGTATTTATTAATTAGTAACATTTTCGGGGACCCAAAAAGTCAGTTTCAACAAAACTGCACCGGGCGACCTAAGCTAAAACAAAGTTATAAAAATTGGCAAATCCACGGGGCTTTTCAGAAAGGAACTAGTGAGATGCTCACAATTTCTTTAGACAATAGCTTCAGCATATCATAATGCATTATTAACATTTGGCCAACGGTTGAAGAGCCTGATTCTAGTCTTTTCCTTGTGCTTTTTTCACAGAGAAGTGGGAAGGACGATGCGTGAGGGCGCCCGACACGGTATATCTTAAATTTGATCTAAAACACACCAATCGTTTTCAAGTTATCTTTCATTATGATGTCTAGGCAGGCATCAAACACAAATAAAATATTTGTTGTATCAATGGCTGTCGTGTAGTGGCTGTAAATAAATTTCTTTCCACGGCTCATATTTTGCTGTTGAAATTTTAAGTTGATAAATTCTGCTGCCTCTTGGAATGAATTGGCACCTGAAAAAAATACAGTAATATACACGGAAGGTGTTAGAATTAGAAACCTCGTCCATTCGCTGGTTGTAAGTAGATAGTGCAAGTGGTGAAGTCACGATCGCGAATCGTCCGTCGTTCTGCATTTGGAAATTGCAAACATACGTCATCGATGACGAAACACACACGTCATCGATGACGAAACACAAAAAAGTATTTCATTTAACGTAGACTACACCTCGGATATAAACTTTTACACGTCTTTTACTTTGTTGAAGTAAACAGACACTCATTCTGTAAGTTGAAGTTGTTTTGCCCCTTCAACTGCCCTATAACTAAATTTAATCTAGGGGGAGGGGGGGGGGGTAATAATCCCTTTATAATGCCGCCATTGTATGACGACCAGGGGGTACATAATTATGGAACCAAAGACTCTACAGTATGGTGGAACTAGTAGGAATCTGAAATCTACCTTTTTACGATTAGTGATTAGCACGAAAAAAAACCCATCTCAAACCTGTATAATCTGGGAGAAACCGCCTTACAGGTGACGTTATAAGCTTCTGTATGAAAACATCTTGTTTGTTGAGAAACAGGATTATACTCGTTGTAGTGAACCATTTACTATTACATATTACATTGAACAGTGATAAACTTTCATGGAGTCGATTCTAAAAAAAGGGAAAACAAATTAAATTAGCACTGATGAACAAGAATGTCACGTGACACACATTTGCGGCTTCCACCAACATACTATCAATATCTCCTTGTCGCTATCAGCACGTCAGACCCTCCCCCATCATGTTAATGTACATAGGGGCAATCGATAAATGAAACTGGTGCACATAACGTCAGACCCTCCCCATCATGTTAATGTACATAGGGGCAATCGATTAATGGGTGCACAGCATGTCAAACCCTCCCCATCATGTTAATGTACATAGGGGCAATCGATAAATGAAACTGATGCACTGCACGTCAGACCCTCCCCATCTTGTTAATGTACATATAGGGGCAATCAATAAATGAAACTGGTGCACAGCGCGTCAGACCTTCCCCATCATGTTAATGTACATAGGGGCAATCAATAAATAAAACTGGTGCACATAACGTCAGACCCTCCCCCACCATGTTAATGTACATAGGGGCAATCAATAAATAAAACTGGTGCACATAACGTCAGACCTTCCCCATCATGTTAATGTACATAGGGGCAATCAATAAATAAAACTGGTGCACATAACGTCAGACCCTCCCCCATCAAGTTAATGTACATAGGGGCAATCGATAAATGAAACTGGTGCACATAACGTCAGACCCTCCCCCATCATGTTAATGTACATAGGGGCAATCGATAAATGAAACTGGTGCACATAACGTCAGACCCTCCCCCATCATGTTAATGTACATAGGGGCAATCGATAAATGAAACTGGTGCACATAACGTCAGACCCTCCCCATCATGTTAATGTACATAGGGGCAATCGATAAATCAAACTGGTGCACAGCACGTCAGCCCCTCCCCTTCAACAAGTACAAGGTTGAATGGGTACAATTTGATTCTTGGCACGCCAAATAACTAGCTCACTGTCGTAGTAAGGAATTCATGTACAGTGTGTTTATCTGTTATATATTATGGTAAATAACTATTTGAGTATTTTGCAAAACAACAAAAAATTTATAGCTCGTACCCTGGAAACAATTCAGTTTTTCTGTCTTGTGTTGGTCAACAATTTTTTTTCTTGCTTTTGGCCGGCGACAATTTTTTTTTGAAAATCCTCC